>NC_135505.1:134760057-134935755 GCF_052857255.1 Amblyomma americanum | reverse complement strand
TCTCATATATCGTTGGACACCTGAACCGCGCCGTAAGGGAAGGGATAAAGGAAGGAGTGAAAGAAGAAAGAAGAAAGAGGTGCCGTAGTGGAGGGCTCCGGAATAATTTCGACCACCCGGGATCTTTAACGTGCGCTGACATGCGCACGCAACCGCTTTTCTCGCTCTTCTCTTCACATCCTCTATCCACTCGTCGGCAGCTGGCGCGACGTCCTCCTCCCATTGGCTACAGCTGGCGCGACGCTCTCCTCCGAACTTACCCGAGCTTCTCTCCATTGGCTGCAGCTTTTGCGACGAGCCTCCGAACTAACCCGAGCTCGCCCGAGTTACTCCGGGGCTACACACAAGATTCGTGGTTGGGTTTGACCCCGTTAAGTAAGTGCTTTCGCGCCAAAAGTAGTGGGGAGGGGGGTTGTTCGTTGTTCGGGCTATTTACGATGCGGAGGGGTTAAGAGGGGAAGTTGAAATGAAGCTGAGGACAGAGGCCCGTGTCTTAAACGACGCCATTGGCTTGAGAACCTCCTTTGAAGGGCATTCGCCGCTGCTTTCTTGAATTGTAACTGACTATACACGCTCAGTGCGCCATCATAATCGTCTTATGCTGCAGATGGTGGTGGTAGTGGTTTTATTAAAAATAATAATAGAAAGGAAGAAAAAGATTTTTGCTAGCCCCGGCATCTGCCATCGATACTGAAGCACCTGAGCTGAGGCAGCGGAAATAAAGGATAGCAGGCAGAATGGAGAAATGAAATGAAAGAGGTGAGGGGACAGGAAGAGAGGATAGGGGGAGAGTAATATGTACAAACTATTTACACAATAAGAAATGTGTCCAGGTTGTGCGCGTGATTAGTTCATTTTAGAGGAATTAAATCACACACGCGCACAGCACTGTGTTGGGTACGACTGGAGTGGGGCGTCCAGTTATTAATCGTTCAAGGTAGAACTCGCGGGGCGTTCGGTCACTGCGTGTAACTACCTGACGGGGAACAGACGGGACGTCAAACCCGTGTGTTCTAGGAATGCACAGAGGCTCACCAAAGTTCGCTCACGAGTGCGCGCACTGCCCTGCGGCCACAATAGCGTCTTGATGGAGTCTGGTAGTATGCCCTGCAAGAGTGAAAATTTTAAACGTTTCATTGTCTCCCCCCCGCCGCGGTGGCTCAGTGGTTAGGGCGCTCGACTACTGCTCCGGAGTTCCCGGGTTCGAACCCGACCGCGGCGGCTGCGTTTTTACGGAGGCAAAACGCTAAGGCGCCCGTGTGCTGTGCGATGTCAGTGCACGTTAAAGATCCCCAGGTGGTCGAAATTATTCCGGAGCCCTCCACTACGGCACCTCTATCTTCCTTTCTTCTTTCACTCCCTCTCTTATCCCTTCCCTTACGGCGCGGTTCAGGTGTCCCAACGATATATGAGACAGATACTGCGCCATTTCCTTTCCCCGAAAAACCAAATATTATTATTATTATTATTATTATTGTCTCCTCTCGGTGGAGTCCTGAACCACGCCTTGCCTTGGGTGAAGGGACGGAGGAGGGGACAAAATGAGAGAGAGAGAGAGAAAAGTCGCCGTTGTGGAGGGCCCCGGATTAGTTGCGATCAATTATTATTTATTTTTAACGGCCTTTAGCTCCGTATGGCACACGCGTGCGTTCCTCGCATTTCGCATCCATCGAGATGTGGCCTCCGCGTGGCTGGGGTTCGACTCCGCTACCGTGGACTCAGCAGCTGACCGCGGTAGCCACTGAGCTATCACGGCGGACATAGCAAAGAGAAAAATAGCGTTCAAGGAGCATTGCTCACTGCGCCATATGCGTACACAGTACTCATGTATATGCTGGGTGATTCATGTTAAATTCGATACAATGTTTAAAACGAAACTCTTCGTAACCAGTGATCAGCGTTTTTAGTATTAGGTTGTCCATGTAGCCGACTGCCAGGTGCAAGAATATCCGCCAGCTTTAATTGAATATGTAACGCGTTCTAATTAATTACCGAATCAATTTTATGGATGAGTGAGTTCCTATGTTTATAAATATTGTTATGATATGTGTAATCGACGATTGTAAGTTCTCTTCGTGTTTTCTGTCGCTATTTGGTGTCTTCGCGCTTCGCAATTGCAGCGCGTACTCAAGATAAGTACATACAATTCGCTTTATTCAATATAATATAACATCCTGTACATCCGTTATATAAAACATCCTGTATATAATACCAATGTATTATGTCTCGGCTGCTCCCTTCCCCCCCCCCCCTTCCCCTTATGCAATGCTCTAACCTAAGAGCTTAGGAGTAAATAAATTATGATGATGTTGTTGATGATGATAATGATTCAAACGACGCTCGATAATTCATACTCGTAGGGAGCCGAAAATTTGCTCGAATTGTGCGGAGTTTCAACCAAGAGGAGCCTTTTTAAAGTACTTGACGTTCACGAGACGGTAGCTTCAATTCGAATAAACCGGGAGTTCGAATTAACCGAGTTCTGACTAGTCTACTCTGTTTATGTAGCAAGGTGGCCTTCAATCAGCCCCGAGAACGCAATCGCCTCTGCGACGTCATCCGTGTCTCGTGATGGCGGAGAGCGCGTCCTTCGATGCAGTGGATGGGAAAACGGGCCCCTCGATTTAGAAGAGTTCGCTCTCTTCGTTTGCTGCGCATGTACGTTTTGGCATGTCTTCGAGAGCAGAGAAGGCAAGCAGCACACGATGTGAACTGGACGTCGTCCAAAAGACGTCCAAAGGACGTTCTCTCGGCGATATCTTTGTCGGGAACGTTTCCGGGAGCCGCAGGGTCGTGGTGGTTCTCGTGACGTAACTACAACTGATTTGGCAGGGGTAACGCGAATGATAATATCGCTAACTTGGAGAGTCAGAATGAGATTACTGAACAAGGTCGTGCTGAGGGTATTCTAGCGGAACACTGAAAGGAAAAAAATGGTCTTGCAACAGGGAATACATAGTGTGGACAGATAACAGAACGGGGTAGACACCCAAGGAATGGAAACATAAAGAGCGGGGAGATAAGATAAAGCGGTGAGGCGCGGGATAGGATTATCATAGGGTCAATGGCAGAGGCTTTTTTTCCTGCAGCCACTGGTTGCTGATGGCTGCTGTGCCACACAAGAAAACTCCATGACGTCACAACCATGGGATCACGTGATCGCGGTCTGAACAAACTATAATGGTGCATTTCCGTGCCAGAAAGCTGCTGCTTCATGGTCAGTGAGAATGTGTCACATATGAGGTGGTGCGATCATGAAAAAATGAAAAAAAGATGGGACGAAATAAATGCGCGATGCTTTTTTAGCGCGAAAGCAATACTTAACATGGTCTCAATCAAAAGTCTCGTGTGAAGCCTCGGAGCAGCTCGGGTTTGTTCGGAGAAGCGTCACGCAAGGTGCAGCCAATGGGAGGGTGACCTTGAGGGTGACCTTGGCCAAACCTAGCATAGCAGCAGCCCATACAGAAATAACCAGCCAGCCAGGCTAAACACATTCTTTCGGACATCTACTCGTTTTAACTACCTTATAACCGTGCCACTTTTTTCCCGCCTTTTTTTTTTTCAGATTGTCACTCTACCAACTATCCCCGCCCTTATAAAAAATTTAAGGCAGTCCGAAGACGGTACACAAACTTCTGTCTATAAAGTCTATAGACTCTCTATAGACAAACTCTAGAGAATAGTCTATAGGCAATACAAATCACATAGACAGTCTATAGACAATCTATAGATTTATGGCCATACCCTTTTAGTAGAATTTTGTCTACAGGCAGTCTATCGACTACGGATAGACAAAAATAAATGTCTATAGGAAGGAAATAGAGTCTATAAGAAGTCTATAGACTGTCTATAGACCATTTTTGTAAGGGTGCGTCGATCAGTATAGAGGTCGGTGTTGTAGAGGGCGCAGTGATAGTTAATGATAGTTAAAGTTTCTCTAGTTCGTTCTGGCTGAGGGCAGAAAAAACTTGCGGCTTTTATATGTCATTGTTTATTTTTTTTCTTCTGGAAGTTTCAAGCCAACACGGATTCGTCAACTGCACCGTCGAACGACGTAGCGAGTTTGACGAAGGCTCCTAGTGACCACAAATTACTTCTGTGAATCGGGGATATCGTTGCACACAGCGACATAGGATGCGATGCTGGGGGAATCATATTTTGACCCTTGCACCGAAGAATGGGCGAAAGAAAAATGCATTGGTGGCGAATCGACCGTGCGCAGTTGTTTCACTTAGCGCATGCAGCCGCAGTGCGCTGTTATCTTCACTGCATGCATGCACCGGTGCATATACAGTAAATGCAGTATGTTTGGTGGCAGGAAGAAGGTGTCACACACACGAAAAAAAAAATGCAGAGGGCTCACAAATATTAAACTGTGCGTTTTGAACGTCGTTGCGTTTTGTTAACGCTAATTAACAATTTACCACCAAATTTAACCCGCCGCGGTGGCTCGGTGGTTAGGGCGCTCGACTACTGATCCGGAGTTCCCGGGTTCGAACCCGACCGCGGCGGCTGCGTTTTTGTGGAGGAAAAACGCTAAGGCGCCCGTGTGCTGTGCGATGTCAGTGCACGTTAAAGATCCCCAGGTGGTCGAAATTATTCCGGAGCCCTCCACTACGGCACCTATTTCTTCCTTTCTTCTTTCGCTCCCTCCTTTATCCCTTCCCTTAAGGCGCGGTTCAGGTGTCCAACGATATATGAGGCAGATACTGCGCCATTTCCTTTCCCCAAAAAACCAATTATTATTATTATTATTATTATTATTATTATTCACCAAATCTACCAGAAACTGTAGGTCGAGCGGCTTCTTGAAGTAATGTCTAAAATGCACTGTGTAGCAATGCAGTATAAGGATTTATTTTATTTTTTAATCGGGTTTCTCCGGCGAATGCATGGGCAGATGCATAGCTCGGAGGCGCTGTTGCCTTTTCAAAGGGGAAAACCCCGCCTGTGCCTCTTCCCGAAGACTGAAGCAAGCGTAACTCGGTGGCAGACCATATAAAAGGCATGTGTGGCCATTCGGTTGCAACCGGCAATTCGATATAGAAGTGCGTGTCTGCAACCCTCGCAGTTTTCGTGGCCACTCGCAATGCTTTTGTCGCATTCGTTGTCTGGTCATGTTTTTCGCCCTGAAATCCTTCCTGCATCGTCGTGAGAGATGGCATTGTTCCATCTTTTCCGCTTTCTTGATTGAACGCTTTGCCCGTGTGCGTTCCACGAAACGAACGCGACGTCGTAAACGCGTATATGGACGGAGCCGCAGACCCCTCGCGGCACTATGGTTATCGCTATGCGCTTACCGTATATTAGCAGGCAGTTCTTTGCTCGTAATCATGCTCCTTTTACCGCCTCACGAAATGGCGCTGTGTCAAGGACGTGCTCGCAACCTGCGTTATGTACGCGAGCGCATGCAAACAGCAGAATATAGCATTGGCAACGCAACGCAACTTCCGATTAGATGGATGGATAAGGCTGACCCGTTTAAATCGGGCGGTGGTTCAAGCCGTCACACTACAAACCTGCTCCTAATGGTCTGTATTGCAAATTTTCACGAAAGCAACGCGATGCTGCGGCGCCGCCGCGAACTATAGTCTGAAGCCTGACCCGCATGGAACGTTCTATGCACGCGAAAACGCGCCTTGTGTGAAACCCAAGTGTCCGTGCCGCCGAACTTGCACCATCGAGGGCCCAAGATGTGGGAACGGTAATTAAACGCCCATGACGGTACAAGTTCGGCGCTTTTTCGCGTACAAAAAACAAAATGAAAACATTCCATGCGTGCAGGTGCGTCGAACTGCTTCGTTTTCTCTGATTCCTGAGTGGTTAGCTTGCACATTCTGTCGTTGCTGTCAGAATTCTGCCGTAAAAATGTACATTCGGAGCGATTTCGTCTGGTTTCATCGCACACCCGCTGCACTAGTGTCTTCATCGTCGATGTCACGCTGAAAGACAAACAAGAAATCGCCGTCTGGCATTTGAAAACGGTAGGCGTTTTGCCCCGCCGCGGTGGCTCAGTGGTTAGGGCGCTCGACTACTGATCCGGAGTTCCCGAGTTCGAACCCGACCGCGGCGGCTGCGTTTTTATGGAGGAAAAACGCTAAGGCGCCCGTGTGCTGTGCGATGTCAGTGCACGTTAAAGAGCCCCTGGTGGTCGAAATTATTCCGGAGCCCTCCACTACGGCACCTCCTTCTTCCTTTCTTCTTTCACATCCTCCTTTACCCTTCCCTTACGGCGCGGTTCAGGTGTCCAACGATATACGAGACAGATACTGCGCAATTTCCTTTCCCCCGAAACTAATTATTATTATTATTATTATAGGCGTGAAAGTATATAGCGGCGGACTGTCGACGCGTCCTGCGGGTCAATGACAAAACCAGACCTGCACTCCAAACAGAAAGGAATGAAAAGGGAGTAAAATGAAGTGCGCTGGAGAACAGCGCTTACTCCTTTTTTTTACTCCGTTTCTTTTAGACTGCATAAAAGGTAGCGCAGTAGAAGACAGCTTACTCCCTTTTTTACTCCTTTCAGTCAAAGCATAGCGCAGACGGTCGACGCGCGCTCTGCAGAGAATTTAAGATCAGTGACATCGACGTTGCAGACTCATGCAACGGGTGAGGAAACTTTAGAAGCGCAACTCGATTGTCAGGCTGCTTGGATGGAGGACAGGTTTGCCATTCACTGTCGGCTTAGTTTAACTGATAAATCTGCGCCCTTCCGCGGTTCTTGTGCTCATAAATTTTATTAACCACCTGTTAGTCCAATTATGAGTATAAATGTATAATTGTGCGCACGGGCGGATACATACATACATACATACATACATACATACATACATACATACATACATACATACATACATACATACATACATACATACATACATACATACATACATACATACATGCATGCATGCATGCATACATGCATACATGCATACATACATACATACACGTCCCTCATGGCCTCAGTTGCTTTGGGACGTTAAACCCCCATAACCCACATACATACATACATACATACATACATACATACATACATACATACATACATACATACATACATACATACATACATACATACATACATACGCGTCCCTCATGGCCTCAGTTGCTTTGGGACGTTAAACCCCCATAACCCACATACATACATTCATACATACATACATACATACATACATACATACATACATACATACATACATACATACATACATACATACATACATACGCGTCCCTCATGGCCTCAGTTGCTTTGGGACGTTAAACCCCCATAACCCACATACATACATACGTACATACATACATACATACATACATACATACATACATACGCGTCCCTCATGGCCTCAGTTGCTTTGGGACGTTAAACCCCCATAACCCACATACATACATACGTACATACATACATACATACATACATACATACATACATACGCGTCCCTCATGGCCTCAGTTGCTTTGGGACGTTAAACCCCCATAACCCACATACATACATACGTACATACATACATACATACATACATACATACATACATACATACATACATACATACATACATACATACATACATACATACATACATACATACATACATACATACATACGCGTCCCTCATGGCCTCAGTTGCTTTGGGACGTTAAACCCCCATAACCCACATACATACATACATACATACATACATACATACATACATACATACATACATACATACATACATACATACGCGTCCCTCATGGCCTCAGTTGCTTTGGGACGTTAAACCCCCATAACCCACATACATACATACGTACATACATACATACATACATACATACATACATACGCGTCCCTCATGGCCTCAGTTGCTTTGGGACGTTAAACCCCCATAACCCACATACATACATACATACATACATACATACATACATACATACATACATACATACATACATACGCGTCCCTCATGGCCTCAGTTGCTTTGGGACGTTAAACCCCCATAACCCACATACATACATTCATACATTCATACATACATACATACATACATACATACATACATACATACATACATACATACATACATACATACATACATACGCGTCCCTCATGGCCTCAGTTGCTTTGGGACGTTAAACCCCCATAACCCACATACATACATACGTACATACATACATACATACATACATACATACATACATACATACATACATACATACATACATACATACATACATACATACATACATACATACATACATACATACATACATACATACGCGTCCCTCATGGCCTCAGTTGCTTTGGGACGTTAAACCCCCATAACCCGCATACATACATACGTACATACATACATACATACATACATACATACATACGTACATACATACATACATACATACATACATACATACATACATACATACATACATACATACATACATACATACATACATGTGCCGCGGTGGCCGAGTGGCTATGGCGCTCGGCTGCTGGCCCGAAAGACGCGGGTTCGATCCCGGCCGCGGCGGTGGAATTTCGATGAAGGCGAAATTCTAGAGGCCCGCGTACTGTGCGATGTCAGTGCACGTTAAAGAACCCCAGGTGGTCGAAATTTCCGGAGCCCTTCACTGCGGCATCTCTCGTAGCCTGAGTCGCTTTGTGACGTTAAACCCCCATAAACCAAACACGTATGTATACATACAAACACATACACACACAATGCCAATAGAGTTATAGTTAAACTATACGATGGACCGCCCTAACTATAGACTAGCCAATTACCTAAACTGCATTTCGCCTGTTCTTGGACCTATACTACGGCTTTCTCTTTAATATGCACGCCTCTCGCCAGGGGCAGCATTATTATGGAGGCCTCGCTGGCGCATACAAAATATCCGGGCGTCCCCGCTCTAATCATCCCGTGTGCGTAAGCATTTCCTTATACGTCTTTGGAGATAGCGATCTTCGAAACGAGTTCTGCTTTCCTAAATAAGAGGAAGGGATGCAGAGAAAGAGAGGGGGAAAAAAGTCCACGAAGAAACCATTTGACTTTATGCAAGGCACTTTATATTCGTAGGGATTTTCCCTGCGTGTTTATTTTTCGCCATTTTTCATTGACAAAAGTGGACCGCGTGACGTAAATATTTCCCCCGTATACGCTGCGCACAAATGCGTGGAAGATCGAGTTCGTATTTCGCGCGCTTTTTTGGTGACATAAAGAACGAATAAAACAGCAAAATAAAATACAAAAGAAACTGAGAATGCAAAACTTAAAGAATGATGGGAATATCGAGGCTTAATTACGGGACGACTTGCTCGCCGATCATGCATATGCGGGCAATTTGCATGCCAAATGTATCCTAACTATATACATTCGTAGTGAATGTTGTTGTTAGTGGATATTAATTAATAAAATAGCAGTGGAAGGAAAAGATGTTGCTAGCCGCGGCATCTGCCATCGAAACCTGAAGCAGCCTATAGCTGTGGCTAGCGGTAACAAAAGGACAGGAAGAGAGAAATAAAGGGGGCAGCGATAGTAAGAAAAGATAGGGGTAGGGGGTAATATACACTATGCACAAAGACAGGATGTACAGTAAATCTGGCTTTTGTGTTTTTCACAAAGAAGCTCGAAGATGTAGTTTCGCCGGTTCGTTTCAACGAAGCATACATCTTCACCGCGCCAGCTTAAACCGCTTCAGTTTATTCGTTCAACAAGTCAGACACACACGCGCAAAAAATAATCCCGAAAAAGGACGACTCTTGTTCGCCTTGGGACTTTCCCGCAAATTTGCGTCCTGGGGTGACCCACGCGTTGACCGCGCAAATGAGCGGATTATCTGGTGCAGCATAAGGCCATGTTCCGATAGGCCGGGACCTACAGGCGTCTGGACTTGCTGCCTTGTCCCAGTTAAGGCTTCTTTCTTGCGGGAAAGCCGCCAGTGAAGCAAGGCCAACTTCCCAGCTGGCGCGTTTGGCCTGGTTTGGCAGGGTAGTGGTGGCGCGAGTTTACGTCACCGCGGTGATCGCCGTGACGTCAACGCTCGCTTTTTTTATTTTTTCCAGAGCACGGGAGGCCGTGACGTAAGCGCCGGCAGCGTATGACGTCACGGCGGCCTGCTTCGGCCAGCTCGGCAGGCCGCCAATTTTAAGGGACTGTCCCTTATGTTATCTGCCAAGTTTAAGTGCGCAGACGAAGTTTGGGATTGATGTTGAGAAATATTAGCTGATAAAGAGATTAGAAAAGGAACAATGACTGTCCAGGTGGTAAAGGTGACAAGCATGCGACGTTGACACAGCGTGACATTCGCATGAGCGCAGGTTGCTGAAGCGATGTTTGTTTTCTTGTCAGATCATTTTTCACTTTAAAATTTTGTAGTTTCGCGGGCAGGCGGTGAGCCATTCACTGTTCCGTGAATTCAGGTCAGAGCAGACGATTCCACGCCTGTTCCTGCAGCGAAACGTGTGTCAGAGAGAGCAAACTCGGTTTGTTATTATGGCCACACATTTTTTTTTTCGTCGCGTTGATAGCTCCGCTAGATATCGTGGAGCGACAACCGGAGATAATGTCTAACCTTCAGGCGCTCCCTTCGGAAACATCGCAGATGCCACGATAATGTGAATTATGAGTAACAACAGCGAAAATAAGATGGTATAGCTTCAAGAGCTGCAGCAAGGCTGCAGTTATATTTTGTTCTTGCTCACTACGACCAACTGTCTGTATAATAAGTCGAATAATTTATAATCAAAGAGGATCAAAGGCCAAGCTCCGGAGTCATTGACTGAAGCTGCGAAGCCGCTATATAAAAACAACAATAATTCGCGCAATTTCCGGATTTTTTTTTTTCATAGCGGTCACACTGGTAGGGACCGACAGCTACAGGGAATGACCGTTCGAGTACTTCACGGGTCTGGCGTACGCACACACACTTCACTTTGCGGTAGGACAATGGAGCATGCCGTCAGCCATTATGTTTCCTTCCTTGATACAGCTGGCTTGCCGTGAAGGCCGCACTGCTAAATGATCCTTGCCGCCGGGAGTTGGCCACAGTATAGGCTTTCGTATAAGTATCTATTTCAAGTAACCAATTGGTACGCAGTTGTTGTTGTTCGCCTTCAAATAGATGGCACGTGCCCAGACTGGGGTATCGGCCAAGAATCAGGAGGCATAGATTGCAATTTACCATTTAGGAGGGGGGAAGAGGGATCAAAATGTGTCGGTACTGTTAAATGAAAGAAGATTGTTGAGCGGCGGTTTGCAGGCTTACTTGTTCGACCGTTTAGGACATTTCAAAAAGTGCGCCATTTCTGGAAATGCCGGTTTCCCGGGGGTTACCCGGCAGAAGGCTCGCAGGCACGCCCAGAAGCCTCGAGAAGAAGCATTCGCCTTGATCGCCACCCGACGCTGAGGGGCGCTGTCGGGCTCGTAATATTTTTACGCCTTCTTTCTTCGTAAATCACCTCGTGCTTTTTTTTTTCTTTTTGAGGAGCCGTTTGCGCCGGTCATTACAAGACCGCGCTTGTTCTCCATATCTCATCGTGCTGTTACACGGCTCTTCATTGGCGTTTTTCCGCGTGTAGCACGTACACGCATCGGCCGACCCTCGTACGATCCATACCCGCGCAAGGCTACAGGTTCCCTACTGACGCACTCACGCCATATATCGTACGATGCGTCGTGACGATATCGTCGGGCCTGCGGCGTTCGCCACGAGGGGAAGCGCTCGCAGCGCTCCGCCGCGTCTCTTTTTCGGAATGCTCGTCGCCCGGCGAACAACGCTTCAGGTAAATATACATCTTCGACGACTCGCGGGGTCCCCGTCTGGCGACTCATTTACATATTCCGCGCGATGCCCGCAGCGAGCGAGCCAGCCAGCGACGGAAGCCGCGTTAAACCACGTCGGTACCGCCGGCGCTTCCCGGTGTGTGTGCGCCAGGCAGTAGCAGACGACGCGCGCTTCGCAGGGTCTTGCGTGTGTGTGCTCAGGGGATTGGTCGCGGCGGGCCGGAATGAATGAACACCGCCACCGCGGGATAAGCGTGTGCGATCAGTGACCCCCGGTGTCGTTGCGGGCCTTGTCAGTGCACATCTCTTCCTATCGTCGCCGGTCTTATCAGCCGAAAAGGACGCGCTATGCTCGCCATGGCTTCGTCTCGGGTACGTAACCGCGCGCTCGTCTGCTGCTACGCTGCTTCTCGTCTGCTGCTTAGCGTGCAGCGGGAGAGAGCGGCGCGCTAGGCCTAACGTTTCCTCGTTTTTTCGCCGCCGATGTGGTCTGGCGGCCCGCTGGTGTTTTCGCCCCACGTTTTTTAATGCTGGCTGTGTTCAGCGCTGTCGCCTTTTTTTTTGCCGCGCTACAGCTGGTGGCAGCGACGCGATTAAGGGTTCATTAGCGCGGCTCTGTTATATACCCGCTAATCTCTCTCTCTGCGTCTCGTCTGTCTTGATTATCTCGGCGGTGCTGGGAAAAAAAAAAAAAGAGCACAGTGCGCTGTGTGTGCTTCGTTTCGCAACTCCTTGACCCGAGAACGCGCTTTCGTGCGGCTAGCTGCATGGCGTGCCACTGGTGAAGGTGCGGCGATGGGTGGCGAGGGCAGTCAAGCAGAGAATAGAAACAAAAAAGGACAAAAGCGCGAAAGAGAGACGCTGAAGTAGGGGGGCACGGCCAGAGGAAAGTGCAGTGGTGTATAATATATACGTACGCGAGAAAACCTGGCGAGAGAATAAAAGAAACAAAGGCAAAGGCTCGTGGAATCTTTTTTTTCTCAGGCGCGGCCCGAGGCCAAAGATTTTGTGCGCGGTTTTTCCGTGTGATGTCCTTGAATTGTGCCTCTTTCCCCACACCCCGACCTGCGTTTCACGTCATAGGACCGAATTTACCCCTCCTTTTTTTTTTTTTCGGAGGGACACACACAAACCGGGCATTCGTATTATTTCTTGCCCCTCGGGCTGTAGCAACCACTCTCTCCGGGTTTATTTTGATTCAAAAAGCCGTCATTTCCGTCTTGTGATCACTTTTTGCCGGCGCTTACGCATTCTTGCGTTCCCAGGACGGGGAAGTCGATTCATTTTTCCTTTTTTGTTGTTGAACAGTCGGCCGGTGACGACTTGTTGCGTGCTCTTATGGTGGCTGCGGCGGGCGAAACGAGAAAAAAATTGCGAAAAAGAAATGCGTTCTTCCTGACTGACGTCGAGTAGTAGACAGACACTGTTCGGCCGAGGAGCCGGTGACAACTCAACTGGCGAACGCGCGCGGGCCGGATCCCGCCGTGTAGGAACCTCGAAAAGATGTTCTCGCGACTGCTGCAGAAGTTGTCAAGTAAGTGACACGTTTGACGGATATTTGTGGCCCGGCCGCGCCGAAGGCTCATCCGCGTCGTAGTTTCGTTTCGTGTCAGTTCCCCCTTTTATGCTCTTTTTTTTTTTCACGACCGCGTGTCTTCGTCGATGTAACTGCTGTAATATTCGGCGATTGGGGCGTGATACACGTACGGATAGTTGCAGCGATCGGCCCAACGTACGCACAGGCTAACTATTCCGTTAGCTGTTCCTGATTCTTTTCGTTCGGTTGTTAGCGCGAAGATATGAGATTCATCGGCATGCATGCTGTGTATAGGAACATCTCGAGTCCGTAACCTCTCTGCGTTTTCGAAATGTACTTATGTGGATTCAGTATGTGACCGAGTTTCACTCCACTAGATCTGATCTGCTGCGGCCAGCATTCGCTGCATGGTTCATGTATACTAATAGTCTGCCAACTGTCGTCTTGACGGTAGGGTGTTGATACACTTTTTGCCAGGAATCCATATTCTGTACCCATATGATGATGAAAAAAAGTAAGTGGAATGGATGAATGGTTAATCAGGACACTGCTATGCTTCTCCAAGTTCTTAGTTTCGGTTTATGCCGAGTGCTTTCTCTAAATGTTCTTCACTTGGGTGCTTTCCTTCTGAGTTGTGATAGCACAGGGAGATTGTGCAGTGTGTGCTGCGTATACAGTATACTATGCAATCTCTCAAGTGCAATCCCAGAAGCAGTTTTGTGCTTCCTGGAGGTATGACAGGTAACCATGCTATGTTGTGCCACTGGGGATATGTATTGAGTGAGGGTGTACATGTATATATGGTGAGACATTGAAAGGCACATTGTATCCATCAGAAGGCCTACATGAACAAGCGTTGAATGCCAAACTGGAGCTGTATGACTATTAAATCAATTAGGTCCCATTAGATGTCAATTTTCAGTCAGTGATTTTGTCAAGGCAACCACAGTAAAACATTGAAGCGTTACACAATGGTCATCAGTGCGTTCGTTCTGCTTTTGCGAAGGGTGTTTGCATGCAAGATTGGTGCTGAGAAAGATCTGTGAGAAAACATTTTTTCAACTTGTAGACCTTGCATTTTGTTGACTTTGAGTTGGATTCGCATCTTCAGCTTGGTACTTCCCATCTTATCTGTTTAACAACTGATAAAAGGAAGTTTTTGCCAGTATCAGCAAATGCAATCCATGTGTAGCTAATGGCTACACATGTAGTTGGAGATATGCATGTGTAGCTATCCATGTGGAGATATCCATGTGTAGCTGGAGATATGCAGACCCGCTTAGCATGTGCGTGGAGCAGTGTTTGTAATATGTTTGGTTACGGAGCAGCGTTTGCTCTGCACTTCCTTTTTATGATGGCAGTGTTATGCTGACTCCGGATGAGCAGTTTGTGTTGGAGAGGTGTGGCTGACGTCATATTTGCATGTGTTTCTGTGGTGTGCAAAGTCTCATTTCTCAGCACTGACAGTACTAACCTTTGCTGACCTGGTACACGTGAAAACATATGTAGGGGAGTAATAGTCACGACCTCTTCGAAAATTATATTAGGAGACAGGTAAACAGAGGATAGTGAAGTAGTTGAAATAGATTGTTAGGATGTTATGAGAGCATTAGGGCAAAGTAACATGGTAGTGTTCGTTTTTGCTGGAGGAAAAAAAAATAGGGCACAGTGCCATTATCATGTTCAGTGCAGTCTATTTGAATGCATAGAACACTGCTGAATACCTTAGCATGAAGGTCAGTGTATTGAACCAGACTAAGTGGAAAGAAAAAATGCAGCAAGTTAACAATTGAGTTTGATACAGAAATGCAGGTTGAGAGTGTCTCCTATATATTTGAAGTCGCAGTGCAAAGGAAAGTAGCGGTATACTTGAATGCACTGTTCTTTACTGAATATTTTCTTGGGAGTTCCGGTACGCTGTGCACTGCGTTCTGTTCTTGTGAAAATTTATGAGGGACAGGTACGTGAAATGGTAATGGGAATCTGGCATTGTAAATGCCTTGTTCATGTTGACCAGCTTCGTTGTGGCTTCTACTGTACGCCCTCTTATTGATGTTGCGTCCCGTTTTGGTGAGATCTCACGAGTGCCATGATGGAGACCCACGCGTAGCTGTAGCTTCTGTCGGACTACAAGTCCGAGCAGGTGTAGACAAGCAGGTTAGAAAAGCGCGCAGGCTTTTGCCGCACTCTCGGTCACAGAAATAGCAGCCACTAGGATATTGGAGCAAGCCGTGTATTCTTTGGCATCTTGTTTTATTGCATTACGTTAATCAAACCGAAGAGTTTATTTCATTATTTTTTTCTCGTTTCGCTTTGTGTCGTCGAGCAGGTCCCCCCGAGGCCCCAGCCGAGATGAATGGCGCCACCGAAGTCAAGGGGCGCACTGACCTGCAGCGGCTTGAATCCCTAGCTGCCCATAACGGGGTCAACACCTCACCTGTGCGCATTGTGGTTGAGCCCTGCTGGGACGACGAAGGCGGCGCTGTGACTGCCACCAGCGCCAACCTCTTCAACGGCGCCAACCTCAACGGCTTTGGGTGAGCCCAGTGGGCTGGGTGGCATTGTAATCATCGCCGTTGGCAGGCGTCCAATTTAGGACAGTCGTGAAGTGCAGTGTGCGTTTCTGCAGTTGTCAGTGTGCAGCAGTAAGCCATTGAGTTCCTTTGCGGCCTTAACTAGAAAGATAACATCGTAAGAGTACACTTTGTCGCAGCGAAGTGATGCTAGCCGTATGTTAAGTGCATGTCTTAGGCAAGTTTCATTTGGGAGAGTGTCTTTTTTAGCACTTCTGCCCCCTCCGGGGAAACCACATCCACCGAAATGTTTATTGTCTTTGTTCAAGCTTGTTCCTGTCCATCCTGGAGTCAAAATCTCTCCTTCTTATCATGTTGGCAAGCTCCTATGGATTAACAGATTCACCGAGATGCCTGTGACGAAAACTTCCACAAGCCTGGAGACTGGTGTTTCCTCCTCTTCTGCGAAGTTGGGTGTAAATTGAGCACCCGCGGGCTAAATTTGCTTTAGCTAGTCTCGGCAGCTTTTAACTATCCGAGGTTCATGAATGCTGCTGGTATTGCTTCAGTGCTACCACCAGACGAGATGGAACCAAATGAGAGGTGCAGTGAAATTTGTGTTGGCACTGCAATGATTTCCACCCTGTAGGCATCTTACATGGCTGCTTGTCTCTTCTCGCTCGTTAAAGTTATTAGTGTTCTGCTACTGAGATGATGCCTTGGTATTTATGATTTCAGTGTCCTGCTAAGGCTCCATGTGCATAATCGCAAAAAGAACAGCTGCACTAAGAACGCAGGGCCTTGCACGGTAGTCGTGGCGGCAACAGTGTCCTCGCGACCACTTTCACTTGGACATTCTTCTCTGGTGTTTCTAATTTCAGCTATGTTTCCCTTTCCTCCTTGTGTAATCCACTCGAAGCCTTGCCACTCTTATCGGGACCCAAAATCAACAAAGGAGAATCGGCACGAGGCACTCGCAACCACTCATGTCAGAATCAAGGACACACTCATTTGAGATGCACTAGATGTCTGCTGAGGTCAGACTGGGACAATGTAATACTGCTTCTGGTCTCATAAATTGGCCATTCATGTTCACTACCTTGCCTTTATCATAAATCTTTGGTGCTGCGGAGTTTCAGCCGGGCTTTCGCTTTTCTAGCGTGGTGGCTGGAGTTGTAATCTTATCACAAACGGGATGTGTGGAAACATTGTCTACCTCAAGGGCAGGCACTCTCAGGTGTGTTGTCGTCCACGGGAGTCAAGTTGTGGTTCCACGTGCTGCGCACGTGACATCTAAGTGACCTGCCTTGTTTCTAATTTCAACTGCTCTTGCTCTCCTCCTTGCTTAAGAAACATCCCTTATCAGCAGTGAAACCAGCTCTCATCAAGAGGGAGGGGTGATAGTGACAATTCTCCTCGGTATCAGCAGCCCCCCCCCCCCCACCCACCTCTCGTGCACCTGCCCTCGTCTCAACCACCGTCTAGTCCATTTCCCCCCGTAGAGAGAGCGAGTGGCACGACATTGTGTGGGAAGCTTTCCCTTCACGAAGTCCTTATCTGGTGTCGGCCGGCAGCAGTGCTCTCAAGTCCTAGATCAGCTGGCTACATCGTACGAGCGGGCCACGCGATCGTCCACGTCGTCTGAGCAGGCATTATCTCGGCACCGGCACGCTTGAATATCGCCGCCCGCCGGTGTCCAAGTGTCTCAGATGGCCTGGCGTCGTGGAAGAGTGAAGCTGCTGCGCCAGGCGGAGTTAGCGCGTTCACGTCGTGGTTGCTTCGGTGTGCCATTTGTGGTTGTTTTTCCGGAGTCGGTTGCGACCTCCTGTGTGGAGTGGCAGCGAACTTCATCCTGAGCGGCCGTTAAAAGTGAAAAGGATGTGGCAGTGTTTTGGTTCGAGTGTGTGATCTGCGGGTGTTGAAATTTGAAGACTGTGGCGGGCCGTGATGTCTGTGCAAGCTCGTCGTTTCGTGCTAAAGGCCAGCATCTGCAAAAACTCCCAGTGACGGATATAGTCCCTTTTTGTTTTTTGTTTTCTCCCGAGGAGTCCGATAGTGGGTGCCCTGTGAACAGTTTCATTTGGTTAAAGAAATCTTTGAGTGGTAGTCAGCCATGGAAGCAATTGAAGAAGTTCAAGTGAACGGGTAGGAAAGTTGATTCTTTTGTCCTGCAGCGAGATCCTATGGTGTGGCTGTCGTGTGCTTTATTATTTACTTCTGTTGATGAAAAATGTTTAGTAGTACTTTTCTCTTTCGTGTCGTCGTACCTTTTTTGTCTTTAGTTCATTAGTCCAAGCATGTTGTGAATGAGTGCCTTGCAAGAAAGTGGGTTATGAAATTCAGTTCTTGGAAGCAGAGTGCTTGGCAGTTCAGCTCGGGCTATATTCACAGGTTCATGAAATGTGCAAGATAATTCTTTCAGTGTGCTTTGATGTGCAATTTTGAATGCAAGTGTTTATGTTCTATTATATTGCAAGCATTGACTTCCTAATTATCATAGTCTTTTTGACTGACAAACACATTGCTGTACAAGTGATGAAGATTCTCTTGCAGAGAAGTCACTTCTTAGTGATGCTAGGAACTCCTAGACTTACTATTGCTTGGCCCGAGAGATGTTACGTTTAACTTTTATAAAGTATGGCAGCTTTCAGCATCAGCATCCTTGTAAATGTCTAGGCTTTTAGTGGCCCCTAACCTAAGTTGTCTGTCTTGGCTATGACTGATATTAGTTGTAGTGTGACTTATTTGTTGTGTTGGTTCATCATCTTATCTTTGTGGCTCAGGACAGGATGGTGACAGTAGTATTTTGGAGCGCTGCTATTTATTGTCGCATAATTTTTCAGAAGGGTTGGCAGTGTGCTTTTATGGTGCACTGCTGCACAGACCATAATTTTCTTGAGGTCACTTGATTAGAGATAATGAGAACTTCATTTACACATGGATGTGCTTCTTTGCTCATTGTAGTATCAAGTACTACTCAGCAGTTTAACTTGTTTGAGCTGTTTAACATGACTGGCCACATGAAACTGGCATAAAAGGGTTCATACAGTCACATGAAACATTTCACAAAAACCAAACAGGCCAGCATGGTACTCTGCCTCTTGTCAGTGTTTTTCACAGCCTGAGAGTGCTATGCCTGATGGAAAATAAAATGTCTAAAGTAAATGAAATGCCTAGCACAAAAATATTTTAGCAAAGTACTGTAGTTTTTAACAACTGGAAGTTTGTACCTGTCTCTCAGATGTTCCAGTTGTGTTACTACATCTTAATCTGTTTCTTCAGTACGTTGGTTCATTCAGGTTCTTTGTTTAGCTTGGGTAGGTTCATAGCTTTGAAATGTCTGTGAAAAGCTCCTAGCTGGCATTTGAGAACCAAGAATACCAGTTTCAAGTAATTTAAACATAGCAAAGTAAACACCTGTGTTCTGGGTGAATGTTGTGCTATATTCCATAAGCGAAAACCTGGATAAACTGCCCATTGAGAATCACTCGCATAACGTTGGAACTACCCTGTAGCAGATAAACATACCTGCTTGCATGAATGTCATGCATTAGGGCTGTTTTGCGTCGCCACACTGTTTCAGTCGTTTGCCCTAATCAAGGCAGTCCCGTGGTGCGGCGAGCGCTTCTCCTCATTGCGAAAGCCATTTGCCTCGGACCATCAGCAAAGTGGCCTTGGACTGGGCATGATGCCCACTCTTGAGACTATAGGGGGAAAAAAAACAGCTAAGTTGCAAAAGGTTAAGGATAAGTGTGGAAGTGTGGGTGTAACAGCATGCTTTATTAGTTGTTTCTTGGCTGCTTGCACCCTCTTATTCAGGTTCTGAGTGCAGATAGATTTGTAGGCTTTTTGCGTGCATGCTTTCCATTTGCTCTTAAAAATCGCATGTTGTCGAATTTGATACACCCCAACCCAGAATGGTTTCTCAGCTCGATGGAGCCTAACTTTCAAGATCCCATGGCGGAAAACCATCCTAGGTACCAAGTGAAACCACTAGCCCAAATATATCCTCGAGTCCGCGTGGAAACCAGTAGACAAGTCATGGGCGGTTGACGGTTGGGGCAATTTGCTTCTTGGAGGAAAATATGTTTGTCATGGAAGTTGTTTCATGGCCAGCAAGGCATTAAAACCCCCTTCCTCAACAACTAACACTGCAATCGATATGTTAAGGAATCCTTTTTGGTTTTTTGGTCCAGTTAAATTTTACTCTTTTTTTTTGTTTTAAAAATAAAGTACTTTCTTTCTGATCAGTGATGGATACACGCTGTTCAAACAGGCAAGCATTATATTGACCTAGAAACAGTAGTTAATGATTCCGCTGGTCCATTCTAGTAAAAATAAAGCAATGATGAAAGAAACAACTTGTGTGTGGTGCCAGAAAATCAAGGAGAAGCACTTAGAAATATAAATATTTTCTTCGAGAGTGTTTGAAAAGGCTCATAAGAAATACAATCAGTGTGACTACCGCTCTTTGGCATTTTAAAGACCTAGCTAGACCCCCTCTCCATTTTTTTTTTTTTTTCACTGCAGCAACGGTCCTCGACCACTGTTCACGATAGACTGCTCCGACGAGGAGACCGACGACCCTGGCAGCCCCAGTGGTCGTTTCATGGGCGATGAGCTGAGGCGCAATCGGTCTCGAGCAAAACTATTCAGGTGAGTGTGTTTTGCTTCCTGCATCTTCGCAGGTTGTGTTATTTTGTGCCTCGATAAGGGGACGAGCGCAAGTTGCCTGTTATAGTCATCATCAGCCTAGTTGAGCCCAGTGCAAGATGAGAGAGGCCCCTCAACTCCCATTTGTTCACGTCTTGAGCTAGTTGCGGTGACCTTGTCTTTATGAATTTAAGTTCGGCACCTATTGGAATTTTCAGCCACCTCGGGATGTTTCCCCTTGGTATCTACTTCACGCTTAGTTTCCTCTCTTGAGTACAACGCTTTTGAAAGAGCAAAAGAGTAAACTCAAATTCAAACTTGGCTGCATTGCTGCATCATTAAGGTCTGGTGCTGTGATGTCATGAACGATGAGGAAAAACTCTTATACACGTTGAGTGGCAGAAAAGGTGACTGCCGATGGCGATTCTATTCATCATGGAGTATGAGATGGTCAAATACAATTTGTAAACTTTTGACTCGACGACCAGGGGATAGGTGTCAACATGTAGGTAATGCTTGTGACGTCACAAGCACAGTGTTGCCTGTAGAAATTGCCTGAACTGAGGCCACGGAAATAGGCTTTAAAATCGATTTGCGCAAAAATGAAACGCCACCTGGTGGCCATATTTGACAGAAATGGTCAGGACAGAAGAACCTACAGGAAAACGTAGATTAAAAAATGTGAACCACCAAGTGACCCCAGGGTTGCCTTTTAATGGTGTGGAAAAAACTTGGCCATCCCTTAGTAATCATCAGAATGGACGAATTTTCTTTCCTTTTGGCCGAGTTTTATGGCATGTGAGGTAAAAATCTGTTAATTTTGTTTGCTTGTTTGTTACAGTCCAGTGAGAAGACCTTAATGTGTATAGCAAGTCCTAACGCATCTTTTTGTTTTTTGCTCTATCTGCTTTAGTCTAGTGAGAAAACCTTAAAGCATACAGCAAGTCCTGCCGCATCTTTTTTTTCTTGCTCTATTCTAGTCATTCTGAGTTTTTAAGGCCTTCACAGTGTCAACAGAGGCTAGTGGTGGCATTTTTGAGAAAGCCGGTTGACTATGAACTCTTTTCCTCTGTTTCTCGTTTCTAGTTTTGCTGCGAAGGCACGGTTGCGGGCGTGAGTATTGAGCCAGCTGCGTGTTTTGTGCAGTCGCGTTGTCGGTGTAGCGTGCAAAGTCCTTGTCCTATGAAAGAAAGTGTTTCCTGGCATTCTCGTTGATGTTAGCTTTCCGTTCCAGCCCTAGAAAGGGAAAAAAAATGCATTGTCTGTGATGTGTGTGCTTACATGGTTTTCTGTCGGCAGAATCTTTGTAGATGACTGCGATGTGCAGTGAACGTGTCCTGCTTAACAAAGTGTGCGTTTTTTTCGTGTGTTTTGTGTTTTACAATATGGTTGTTATTAGTGTGCTTGCATGAATATCTCACATGATTTGGATTTTCTCAAGTAGCTGCTCCTTGTTATCCATGTTTTTTAGTAATTATTACATGTTGAAGATGATGGGGTAAAAATATGTGCTTATTTATTTATATACAGTAATGTGCGAGTGTCAAGAACCTTGAACATTGAGCCATGGAAGGGAGATGATCACTTTAGCGAGTGTAAAGGTATACATCGACCGATATTGTTAAAACTGATGCTTTCTGTTTGTTCTGTGGGTCTCTCACGTGGTGTTCACTGTTGCGTGCTGTTTGGTGGAAACGTCATTCAAGGCTTTTTACGTTTGTTCTGTCAACCTTTCACGACATTTGATTCACGTCTCCTCGACCTTCCTGTGACTAGTGCACACGACAGTACCCACCCTAGCTATGATGAAATTTAGTTGGGGGCATATATAACTACCTAAGCTCGCACAGCTTGCAAAAAATTTTCCATAAGGGAACACCACAATCATCTGCATATGAAGTCTTCAGCAATGCACATTCTGTGAGAAAGTTGCTAATTGATTATGTGAACCTAGTGTTTGATGAGTTTCTCGCAAGTGAAGTGCTTGAGTAAACAAAATTGAATGTCACATAGATTGATAGTGGAAGAAATGCATACCGTGGCAACAGCTTGTAAAGCAATAGAAGAGTTGTAGCTCTTAGCACTGATCTAGACAGTGGTGCCTGGACTGTGCAACCTTTTCGGGACTAGTTTGAAGAGACGTGCATCTGAAGGTCGTTAGGTTCCAATTGTTCCATTTTGATGTTTCGCTCTTCTTCATCCATGGCCCCATGCAGACAGTCTATGTCGGGTGCTCATCTGTCCGCTGAGGACCGCGAATATGGGAAGGGCCAGAAGGACTTCATCGTGGCCACCCCCGAGGAGTTTGTCAGCCGCTTCGGAGGCAGACATGTCATCAACAAGGTGCGTCCGTTTTTCTGCGTCCTGTTTTTTGTGACGAGGATATCCAAACCAGCTTTCTTTGAAGCCATGCTTTATACACTGCTGTGAAAACTGCTGGCAACAAATGGTGTCCTTAAGTCGCACAGCATTTAAGATTGGTTTTAGTTGGGAGGGATGCCCAGCAAAAGTACCCATGGATTGCGCCTTCATCGGTGTTGCTCCTTTGCGATGCAGGTCCTGATAGCCAACAACGGCATTGCAGCCGTGAAATGCATGCGCTCCATCCGAAGATGGGCGTACGAGATGTTCAGCAACGACAAAGCCATCCGCTTTGTTGTCATGGTGACGCCAGAGGACCTCAATGCCAACGCAGGTGAGTTCACTGCTCTCCGCGGCTTGGTTCAGTTTGCGACTGCGAGCTGAGTAAACGAGGTTTGTTCGGAGGATTGTGAGAATATGGGCTATGGGGCTTGTTGCCACTGCTGCCATGCAGCTGATTTAGTCCCGGCTATGGCCAAAATGACATGCAAAAGGTGCCTGTATGTTGTGCAGTGTCGTTAAAGAACCCCAGGTGGTCGAAAATGCTGCGCAAACTGACACTACGGCACATATTTCTTTCTCCCTTCTTTCACTCGTTCTTTAATCCATCCCTCATGGCATGGTTGAGGTGTTAGCAAGGAAGTGACAGTGAGAGTGGTCGGCATGCATGGCAGACCTAGCCATACACATCAATTGATATTGAAACTTGTCAGAGATGGCCATACACTGTCTAGGAACTGTTGACAGTGTAACCAGCTACAATTTAACACACTGGTGAGGAACATTCACCAGCATCTGCTTTGCGTCCTCTTAAAACAAGCAAGTTCAGTAAAACAAGGGAAAACTTTGGGCCAGTTGGTCTGACATGTTTAAAAGGTAAAAGAACCGCAGCTTCAGGACAGGACGTAAGATGAGGTGGACAGGACAAGCGGTAGCTAGCAACCAACGTTTATTATGAAGAAACACATAGCAGCAAAACATCGCTTCTGCATGTGGAATGCCATGAAATAATAAAAACACAAGAGTAACACATGGAAAAATCACAAATGATGACAATGGAAAAACTACTGCAAAGGGGTGACACAACTATCACTTGTTTATATCAAAAACCTGGTCTCTTTATCTAGGAGAGCCAGAGAAGGCTCACTCACTTATACAGGTGTCAAGGCCAAGTTTGCGCATGTATGCTGCTTCTAAAATCTCCGCTCAATTCTAGACTCTCCCCTTCCTACGATAATTGCTTGATTAAGCTTGGGGTAACAACCACTGCATTCCCTGCAATGTCTGGGGAGATTAGCGCCGTATTGCAGGGAATGCAATGGTTGTTACCCCAAGCTTAATCAAGCAATTATCGTAGGAAGGGGAGAGTCTAGAATTGAGCGGGAGATTTTAGAAGCAGCATACATGCGCAAACTTGGCCTTGAAACTTGTATAAGTGAGTTTCTCTGGCTCTCCTAGATAAAGAGACCAGGTTTTTGATAAACATGTGATAGTTGTGTCACCCCTTTGCAGTAGTTTTTTCATTGTCATCATTTTTGATTTTTATACGTGTTATTCTTGCGTTTTTATTATTTCATGGCATTCCACGTGCAGACGCGATGTTTTGCTGCTATGTGTTTCTTCATAATAAACGTCGGTTGCTTGTTACTGCTTGTCCTGTCCACCTCGTCTTACGTACTGTCCTGAAGCTGCGGATTTTTTTACCTTTTAAACAAGCAAGTTTGGATACATTTATCAGTGCTTGGTGCAGATGCTCGTTGCTTGCGCACCTCGGGTGGAGGTTTTCCATAGAGTGTGATTTCACATGAAACATTTATTTTTTTTCCGTACACAGAGTACATCAAGTTGGCAGACCACTGTGTGCCAGTCCCGGGTGGCTCCAACAACAACAACTATGCCAACGTGGATCTTATCCTGGACATCGCGAAGAGGGTCGGTGCCCAGGCTGTGTGGGCCGGATGGGGGCACGCCTCCGAGAACCCCCGGCTCCCCGAGCTTCTGTCCAAGAATAAGATTGCCTTCATTGGTAAGCACCCTGTACTACTAAGGACAGTGTGATGAGCTTTGCCGATCCTCTAGGACCACTAAGGATCATTTTTCGGTCACTTTGCATATCAGAATCATTTAGCTTCATCTGACTTGATGAATGTACCGCACTCTGGAGATGATGAGAGAGGTGATAAGTGTTCCAAGAGGCAGTTGCATTCCTGAGTGTTGTACAAAAGTAAACGCTTGCTTGTGTCAGCCCTCACTTTTTTTGCCACTGGCTGGATTCGGCAAAGAGGCCGTCATATTAGTGCTTTGTGGGCACTGGAGGCATCTATGCATGGCATGCATGGTGCATTCATTGAATGCATGATGCATTCATTGAATGCACTACACGCAGTGACTGGGAGCTTTGCTAGCATTTTGTATAGTTGATCTAACAGTTGTGCCGTAACGGTACTGTTTTTCGGAGGGCACGTTACTGGCTTCTTCAAATTAATGTTGTGGTTGGGAAGTTAGGACCGGAAGGTCAATTGATGCAGCATTATTGACCTGAAGGGCCACAACAACACAGGACTACAGGAGGCATTGTTGTGTCCTTCTGTTGTCTCAAGTTGTTGCAATTCTTCGAGTCTGTGGAGTTATTAGTTGTTTCGTAAACAACTATGGTTCACTAGTATATGTGGCATTTGTATGTTGCCAAAGTGTAAGTGGCCGCTTCTGTTTCTCCCCTTGAACTCTCCAGGTCCTCCAGAGAAGGCCATGTGGGCGCTGGGAGACAAGATCGCCTCCTCTATCGTGGCACAGACAGCGAACGTCCCCACGCTCCCCTGGAGCGGCTCTGGCCTGAAGGCTGACTGGAACGAGGAAGAAGGCCACAACCCCAAGAAGCCCCTGAAGATCAAGCCCGAGCTGTACCGCAAGGGGTGCGTGACGGGCGTGGATGACGGCCTGGAGGCGGCCCAGCGCATCGGCTTTCCCGTCATGATCAAGGCCTCGGAGGGGGGCGGGGGAAAGGGCATCCGCAAGGCTGAGTCGGCCGACGACTTCCCCCAGTGCTTCCGGCAGGTGCAGAGTGAGGTGCCTGGTTCGCCCATCTTCATCATGAAGCTGGCGACCTGCGCGCGCCACCTGGAGGTGCAGCTGTTGGCAGACCAGTACGGCACGGCCATCTCCCTGTTTGGCCGCGACTGCTCCATCCAGCGGCGGCACCAGAAGATCATAGAGGAGGCGCCCTGCGTGGTGGCCAAGCCGCAAGTGCTTGAACACATGGAGCGGGTGCGTCCTGTTGAGAACATCCCCAAATGCTAGTGTGATAGTTCTAGTGCGATACTTGTGCTTCTGGATTGGCCTAGTTGGGTTTTTAGCTTGCGATTAGAAGTTAGCCTCCATACATGCAACCTCCAGAAAGGAAGTGAGCGTTGGATCCCAATATATTGGTGTCAACAAGAGCTGTGCTACATTACTTTAAGCTGTTTCTGTTTTTACAGCTATTCATTTGTTGGTGTACTTGGAAAAATAGAACACACTTATCTCTCAGTTGTGGCTCAGCTCTACAGGTACAAGTGCAGTGCGCGTATGCAGTCATTGACAGCTTTCCCAAGATTAGTATTCTCACAAATGGCACCAGAGGGGACACAGTCATCCTTTGCAGCCAGTTAAAGTTAAACACAAAGAATTCAGGGTTGTGTTTTCAAGATGGTACTCATTCTTTTAGCTGATGATTTATGCCAGGTGACAGTGAAGGTGGTCTAAGGGAAGGCTTATTCTGGGAGGCGTTATTAGCCTAAAAGGGGTTAGGACAAAGATGAGTGAATGTGAAAACCCGCCTTCACTATCCTCCATGCCATTCTAGTATTGTTTCACCTTACCACTTATTTTCGCTGTCGTAATGCAGTCTGCTGTCCGGCTAGCCAAGATGGTGGGCTATGTCAGTGCCGGCACTGTGGAGTACCTCTACAGTGAGGATGGCAAGTTCTACTTCCTGGAGCTCAACCCAAGGCTTCAGGTGAAGCTCTGCTCCCTGCATCCGCGGATAGTTATTTCATTGGCCAAATTCAAGGACTCTCGAGGCTGACTTGATGTTTTTCTTCTCTCTAGGTTGAGCATCCGTGTACAGAAATGGTTGCCGACGTCAACTTACCTGCGTGCCAACTTCAGGTCAGTTGCGATGGCTTGTCTCATATTCCCTCCTGTGCAACATGCCAGTCTTAGGTGTTCTTTAGCTTTGACTTGGTTTCAGGCAGCCAATTAAAAGTAAAGGTCTCTTGGAAACATATTCCTGTCTAATTGATTCATGAAAAAATAGTTGTCTTTGGTCTACAGCATGCTGTGTGTGGAAGGGAGGTTGCTTTGAAAACAGCGCATTGCACCTGTCGTATTCGGCCGGTATCGCAGGGGATGAATAAAATTGGTTTCCTTGCGGCTGCCATGGTTTGCAGATTTCTGAATTCTGGTGTACCTGCTGTTTAGGTCTCTGTTCAGTTGTGTGGGACAAATAAGGTGATCAATTGTTTACAAGGTCCACTGTAAATTTCCGGTTGCTGGTTGAATCGAGGGGGCTACCTTTAGAATGTAGTCTTGCAAGCACGTGTCCTTGACATGTCCTTGTCCATAAACGCAGATTGCCATGGGTGTGCCACTGCACCGTATCAAGGACATCCGCCTCCTCTATGGCGAGTCACCGTGGGGTGAGTCACGCATAGACTTTGACAACCCTGTCCAACGACCTCGGCCCCTGGGCCACGTGATTGCTGCCCGTATCACCTCGGAGAACCCCGACGAGGGCTTCAAGCCCAGTGCGGGCACGGTCCAGGAGCTCAACTTCCGCTCCAACAAGAACGTCTGGGGCTACTTCAGTGTCGGTGCCTCTGGCGGACTGCACGAGTTCGCCGACTCCCAGTTCGGCCATTGCTTCTCGTGGGGCGAGGACCGTGAGGAGGCCCGCGAGAACCTGGTGCTCGCGCTCAAGGAGCTCTCAATCCGCGGTGACTTCCGCACCACCGTTGAATACCTCATCACCCTGCTGGAGACGGACGCCTTCCTGAGCAACACCTTCGACACAGGATGGCTCGACAAGCTCATTGCCGAGCGAGTGCAAGCCGAGAAACCTGACACGATGCTGTCGGTGATCTGTGGTGCGCTGCACGTGGCTTACCGGACTATCCGCGAGAACTTCCGTAACTTCCAGACGTGCCTGGAGAAGGGCCAGATCCTGCCAGCGACGACACTCACAAACTTGCTCACCGCGGACCTCATCCACGATTCGGTCAAGTACACGGTGCAGGTGAGCGTGGGCTTTGCTGTTCGTTGAAGGCACATTTTTGGCTTGGAGCATGCGTAATTTGAGTTGGTCCAGTACTCAAGAATTCCCATTTTCATTTCAGTTCTATTCTCTCCCTATCCTTTTTGCTCTGACTTTGGCTTCAGTGCTACTGTGCTGTTATTACGATGAGGACTGGCCAGTTGGCCCAAGTCCATGGTAGCTCTGGAGGAGAACCTAATAAAGAGTGTGTGCTTCCTTTTGTGCTTACTAATGGATTTTGTGAGAAAACGAAGAAGCAGCAAATGTGAGAAGATTGAAGCTGAGGAAAACCTGCACACTTTTTTCTATGCGCTCTGTAATCTTCGCAGTCGTTAATATGCTTCCCCTCCTGAGTGTGCACGTGACCGATGCATTTGTGCCCGTCGTATTGTCATAATTTTTTGCGACTTTGCCACACACCTTCATGCTTACTTCATCCTCCTGTTCCATTTGCATCTCCTCTTCCTGTAGCCAAACTAAGCCCTCTTTTGGTTTACCTTATTGCATGTCCTCTTCCTCCTCCTGTTGCCCTACAGTTCTACAGAGTTGAAACAATGTTGCCGTTTATAAAATTTGTTTCTTTTCTAAACCTGAACCTCGCATGATAGGTTTCCCAGTGCGGGCCAACGTCATACTTCTTGGTGATGAACGGCTCGACGCGTCGCGTGGAGGCCCACCGGCTGAGTGATGACCGCCTCCTGCTGTCCATAGATGGCGCCAGCTACACAACCTACATGAAGGAGGAGGTGGACCGCTATCGGGTGGTCATTGGCAACCAGACATGTATTTTCGAGAAGGAGAAGGACCCCAGTGTGCTGAGGTGATTACCCAAATTCACTTGCTTGTCTTGCATGCGTTTGGGAATGTAATATCTGACAGTCAGGGGGGGGGGGGGGGGGGGGTCAGGTGTGATATCACCTTTGGTGTGATATCAAAGGCACCTTTGAATTCATTCGATGTTTTTTCAAGTGCAGACAATGATGTCGCAACTTTTTGAGGGCAAAATTAGCGAATTTCACTTAGCAGGACTGTCACACATGACCTATGCAGTGCTGGCTAGTTGGCTTCAGATATATAAGGTGGTGCACATTTTTCGTTGTGCCATGTAAAGAGCCCATAATCACGGCTAATGCAGGTGCACATTAATTGTCATATGATTCATAGGTGCCTGCCTGTGTTCATTCTCAAGAACAGCTGTGTCTTATTGTCCCATGTCTGTGTCGAAGGTCTCCGTCGACAGGCAAGCTTCTCCAGTTCCTGGTTGAAGATGGGGCTCATGTGGTCTGCGGCCAGTCGTACGCTGAAATCGAAGTGATGAAGATGGTAATGACGCTAACCGTTGAAGAGAGTGGATGGTAAGTGCCTGTCCCAAGAGCTGGCTGTCGTGCTTTGTATGCTGAGACGTTGCCGCTGAGGCTTGCCTATGGTGTTGCTGATGCCTTGTTTATACATTTGAGATGCTTGAGTGTTTCAGAGAAAAGAACTAGGCTGATTGCTGTCGCCATAGTGTCTCTGCTTTTCGCTTCTTACGCTTCCCTCAAAATTCTGACCCAGCTCATAGAACAGAAGGTAAATAACAATGATGTACTTTGATAAATTATTGGTGACAAACGTCCAATTATTGGCGAATGTCTAGCTGTTGACGAACTACTGCTTACAAATGACTAGCAGTGAACAGTGAATGAGCAGAGTCTCTCATTGAAAGCGAGAGATCATGCGGCAGGTTGGTCAGTTGCTTGGGCTAGATATCTTCCAGGTTTCAGGAGAACTTGAAGTCTGAAAATTTCTAAAAGTGTGCTCTTTCTAAAAGCATAACCTTGCACTATGTGCTTTTGTGACGGGCAGCTGCTTACTTGTGACCGCATGTTTGGCCGTTTTTGTGCAGGGCTGCTGCTTTTCTCACAACTGTTTTTTTGCACTCTCTCCTGCCACTTGTACACATGTGTAGATGCCGCATTGCTTGAGCATAGGTGTTGTTGCTGATAGCGCACGTGACTCTATAGGAATGTTATGGTTTCTTTTTTGGGCCAGCGTCCACTTTGTGAAGCGGCCTGGCGCTGTCCTCGAGGCTGGCTGTGAACTTGCCAGGCTGGAGTTGGATGACCCCACACGAGTCAACAAGGTAAGTTGGTGCAAATGCAGTCTTATGTCGGGTGCTGATTTGTGGACAGGCCTCTCTCCCTGGCTTGTTTCTACACAAACGGATTAGACACCCACTGCAAAGGGAATTGTTCAACACATGGTGTCCGAATGGTTGCCTGCTCACTGATATAAGTGTTGATCATACAGGAGGCATGTTCAGTGTAGGGACTTGCAAACGTGGTGTTTATTTTCCTTTTCATTTCACATCTGCAGTTGGCGCTAATTCTAAGCTGCTGAATTAGCAGGGGACATTAATTTCTGTGAGGTTAAAAAAAAGTATTTATTCCTTCTGTGCTTCTGTGGCTCGTAAATGATTGTCACAAGTGCAATCCCATCTTGTCAACTTTCTCTGTATCTGTCTTTGGGTCAACTCTGGCACCCTTCTTGAACACTCTTGCACTCTTCCGTCTTCTTGTGACGTGATGAGTGACACCTAGGCAAGACTGTCCACATGCAGAACAATATCCTTTATCCAAAGCCTTCGACAGCGGCATCCCTCGTAGCTCACATGCAGTTTCGGGACGTCAAGCCTCGCATACCACAAATACCTCCTCTACAACCCACTGATTTGTTTGAACTTCCTGACCTGGAGAGAGTGAGCGCTCACGGTGGCTCAACTCTCGTGTCCTCGTCCACTGTCCAGGCCCACCCGTTCGAGGGTGGCTTCCCGGCACCCGAGTCGGAAGGGGGGCTCCACGAGGAGAAGCTGAACCAGCAGTTCTTGGCAGCCAAGCAGGACCTGGAGAATGTGCTGGATGGATACGTGCTGCCGGACCCCTACTTCGTGCAGCACATGACCACCTCACTGGACACCTTCATGCGTACCCTGCGCGACCCCACCTTGCCCCTCATGGAGCTCAAGGTGAGCTCGCTTGCGGAACCTGGCTGGGTGGCGCTTTTGTTTGATTGTGGACATTCTTTGGTTGAAGGAGCGGAGATAACAAAGTTGCTTGCGTGCACCAGGTGCCACTCTTCTATTAAAACCTTTGTGTGCAAGCCATCTCTAGAACTAAGTGTTGATGGATACTGGAGATCAGATATGGAATAGAAGACCAAGTTTGCGAGGTAGTCATGGGTAAAGTGTAAAGAAAGCTAAGCGTGCAATAAAGGTGACTGTAAAGAAATGCGTGTGAAGTGTCGTGCCACGCAAAAGGGAATGAAAGTCTAATGCTGCGCATTTCTGTCGTATCAGCCCACCGATCACCTGTCAGATTTTTTCTTTTTTTGCTTTTAATCTCCTATCTAAAATGTTTGCTCAGTTCAGGTCCTTCTCTAATCAAAACTGCTGTAAAGAAAGCACCATTCTCCAGTGGTTTTTTGTCATCCAAGACTTCACTTCTTTCAGATGCAAGTCCTAAAACGCCCCTTGTCGACCTATTCTTCTCTGTTGAGATGAATTGTAGATGTTTTGTGCATTAGCGGACATGAATTGGTGAGCACATACGTTTGCCATAGGCCGTGATAGAAACTTAAATGGAAGACATAAAAAGAAAAGCCTGAGGTTGTGCTAAGTAGCCCCTCATTGACAAGGTAAATGCGACATGAGCTGACTGCATTACCGGGCTTGTTTATACAGTGGAAAGCACGCAGCGGCTGCTGGAATGTCGGAGCAAGATGTGCTCATTGTGTCATCTTTGTGCAGGACATCATCTCGTCCATCTCTGGCCGCATCCAGCCATCGGTCGAGAACAACATTCGGACGCTGATGAAGATGTACGACAAGAACATCACCTCAGTCCTGGCCCAGTTCCCAAGCCAGCAGGTGTGAACACTTATGTGTCTGTTGTCTTTGCTGACGTATTCGCCTGATTTTTCGGTTGTGTGATGAGTGCGTGCTGTGAGGGACGTAAGCATTGTTTGCCAAGGAGAAGGGGTGCATTTTGCACTTGTGCCAGTGAAAAATGCAGAGGGTTTGCATCCTGAAAAGAAAGATCTGCGCTCGGCTTTTGTGTTGCAGTGAAAGTTGTTGAGGCTATGTAGATGTGTGTTTAGTTTGACATTGCAGCTACTGTGAGCAGTCTGCACAATACTTAGACCGAACAGGATTAACGTGTCACTTTGTCGATGCATAAGGGGTACAGTGAGACTGCGATCACAGTAGTAGCGGATCTTCAGGGTAAAAGGTAGGCGGAATGCAGTGACCGCTAAAAATCGAAGATGACTTCACCCTCTTGCTCCGTGCAGATTGCCGGTGTCATCGACAGCTATGCAGCAACTCTCCAGAAGCGGGCGGACCGGGATGTCTTCTTCATGACCACCCAGGGCATTGTGCAGCTGGTCCAGAGGTACCGAAACGGTATTCGTGGCCGCATGAAGAATGTTGTGCAAGAGTTGCTGAAGCAGTACCTCTCTGTGGAGACCGACTTCCAGCAGGGTGAGTGCCTTGTGTGCAAGAATCATGCACTGGGTGTGCACTGTCTGTGCACGAGTTGGGCACTATTAACACACTGGTTACACCATATGCTGATTGCCCTGCGTTGCATGGCAGAAGGAAGTGGGCTGTCCATTGCATGATTAATTGACGCTGTAGTAGTTGGGGCAAACGCGATTCACTTCTTCAGGGCATGGAAAAGCGCATGCCAATCCCTGTTGATCATCAGAAGTGAGAGAATATTGTGATGAGACAACATAGGACATGTAAATTTGTGACGGGACAGTGGCTCACTGCTGTCGGACGATGATGTTATGCAAATTGCCTTCAGGTGCTTGCTTCCCTGTTGAGCGACAGAAAAGGCTGTTTGATTGGAGTCTAAGAGTATACCTTTTTGCAGTGGATTTAGTAGGCTAATTCCTTCAGCATGAAGGAAGGCATTGAGATATTTCTTGATCGAAAATGCTCCTGCAGACTCACAGGCGCTGCTTTGATTCTTCACATTTAATGATAGAAGTAATAATGATGATCTCAGTGTGCAAAGACCACAAAATGTTCTGTGGAATGTTTTATACTGCCTCAGCTTTGCTGGAGGGAAGCAACTGCCATTACGATTTGTCCTTCACTGTTTCGAGTTTATGAAGAGCTTTGAATGTGATGCACCACGAAGGTGTCATGCTGCCAGGTGCAGCTTTTCTCCAACAGACGAGATGGCCTCTTGGAGTAGCATTGTGGAAGGTCTGGGTTTGTGGGGATACTAGAAGTATGTCATTTTCTGTATCTCTCGGTCAGCAGGTTTGGTAGGTGTCTTGTCAGCCACGGGCGCTGCACTGTAATCCTGGCTTGCGCATATTTTTAATGTGCTTGTAGATGTGGTACTAGTGGAACTAATGCAGAAAAGCTGAACGTGCGTGCACCATTACCTCTGTCTGTGCAGGTCATTATGACAAGTGCGTGGCCCTGTTGCGCGAGAAGCACAAGGACAGCATGTCTGTCGTGGTGGACAAAATCTTCTCGCACCTGCAGGTGGCCAAGAAGAACCTGCTCATCATCAAGCTCATCGTGAGTGCACTGTCTTCAGTTCCTCGGACGTGTTTTTGTCTGTGATGCAAGATGTGGGGTTATTTAAATGTTTCGGTTTTGACTGGTGTTCCCCCTCGCCACCTTTATTACATCAGCTGTCATTGCAAGTTGGAAGGTTGTTTAAGAAGGAAGGACTGAAACACTTGTTGAGAGGAGCATACTGACAAATTAGTAAAAAGACAGGGGGAAACTTTAGTTTTGTGAGAAAAACAACACAGACTGTTCATGTAGGCGAAGGAAACACGAAAAAAAAAAAAAAAAAGCTGCTCGAGAAAAGTGCTTTCACATTGCTGTACGAACTTACCCACGACCAAGCGTTCCAACAATGCTTGCATCAATGTTTTTGAAGCCTTGTACAATCATGTTGCCCTGGAACGTGTGTGCAGGACCACCTGTGCGGTCATGAGCCCGGCCTCACCGACGAGCTGTCTTCTATCCTGAACGAACTGACCACCCTGAGCAAAACGGACAATGCTAAGGTGGCTCTCAGGGCACGTCAGGTGAGAGGCAAGGCTGGGAGAGCAGAACTGGGCTGTAATTGTTTTGTGACCACGCAGTTCTGAATTTCAAACGGGAACTGCAATACTACATAGTGGTTAGCACAACCAGATGGGGCTTATTAGAAGCCAGCCTGTAATGTTCTCTTTTTCATATTTTTTTTTGAAGAAAAAAATATTGCTGTAACTAACACAAGGTGCATGACTGAGGCATTAGTCCCCAAACGTAGCAAACATTTTTGGGAGAAGTGCGTGTTTTGCATTGTTGAAGTGCGGCCAGAATCATTCAGGTGAGGCCTAGTGTGATCACAAAAGCATTTACCAAGCTTTTATCGGCAAGTATTTGTTTGTCTGTCAAGTCCGACGGGTCTTTAGCTAGTCTCCTACTGGAATGATTCATGCACGGTCCTGTGCCTCATGAATGCAAGCTATAGCAAGCTGTCATGTTAATAACCGCTTCTTGCGCAGGTGCTGATTGCAACGCACCAGCCTGCATGGGAGCTGCGCCACAACCAGATGGAGTCCATCTTCCTGTCGGCCATCGACATGTATGGCCATGACTTCTGCCCCGAGAACCTTCAGAAGCTGATCCTCTCAGAGACGTCCATCTTCGACGTGCTGCCAGATTTCTTCTACCACGGCAATGTGGTTGTCCAGAGGGCTGCGCTTGAGGTGAGAGTGCCCTTTCTTCATAGGGCATTTTATTCTAATTCTTAGTGAACTGAGGAATTGCATAAATTTTTATGTTCATTAAACAACTGCATTGAACTGAACTCTTTTTTTTTTTTGTTCCTGCATTGTTCTCTGTTCTTGTCCAGCAAGGACAGCTTAAAAATGCTGCGGCAGTTTTTAAGCAACTGAAAAATGCATTGGTCGACACTTAGCGAATGATTGATCAGTGAGTTCCAGATGTGGCTACCATGCCCAAGGCAGATTTATCACTCGAGGTGTTCACTAGCCAGCATTTTATTTTTATGAAGGTATAGTTTATTTGCATCCTGATCAGCAGGGTCTCGCACAGCTTGCCACAGCGTGTTGAAGATGTGCTGGTGACAAACTGACACCGTTATCGTGATCAAACCTGTACAGTCTCTAAAAAGCTTGTGAAGCGAAATTAGTCAGTTGCGCATCGTTTGCCCATGTGCACTAATAAACCCAACACCAATAACATTTGCTTTTGTTGGAGCTATCAGTTTGTAGCACTTCAGAAATAACATGCCAAGTGAACATGCAGGTGTACGTGAGGCGGGCGTACGTTTCCTACGACCTGACATGCCTGCAGCACCTGCAGTTGCCTTCGGGCATCTGCGCAGCCCAGTTCCAGTTCCTGCTTCCCAGCTCGCACCCAAACAGGTAGGCAGCTTATCCAGGGGGTGGGACTACTCTGAGAACTGTGTGCTTAGCACTCTGAATGACAATTTGCACTTCAGTGTTTGGTGCTAGTGACTGAAAGAGGTCCTTGAACCGTTTTATCTGCTACTGGGACTCCTATGCTCAGTTTCAAACATTATGTGCAACGCTGTCAAAGCTCTTGTTCGAGCTGCCTGCATCAACGACCAAAAAGTAGTGCGTTATTTGTGGCGAGCAAAACATAGTAAATGCTTTGCCTGTAGGCTTACCACATGACACATTTGTCATGGTCTTGATTAAATGCTGACAACTTGCTGTCACTTTCTCAGGCCATAGACCACTAGGGCACAGAACAAGTGCGGAGTAACACGCCTCCCTTTATTTTCCCGTCCGGGCTATTTCCGTACCTTCCACAGCGTTGCACCTGATGTACGAAACGGAGTATAGCAAGTGTTGATACAGCTGTTGATGTTGGGCGGGCATTGACCTGATTGTTGATGCCGAGCAAAGTTTTCATGATACATTGATGTTTAGAACGCTTAGCAAGTGTTGGTGTCGAGGAAGCATTGGCTTGAGTGTTGATGGTGATGGGGATCAAAGCGTGCGTTTTCTATTTATGTTTCCGCGTCTGTTTCTACAGCTAAACACGAACATGTGCAGGTCTTAATGCTTGAAGAAGCTCTTTTTCAGGCTAGTACGTTCTTTCTGCGATGAGAATTGGAGTGATCCATTTATTGGCAACTGTCTCCGCTTGTCGTGGGCGCAGGCAAAACCAGGCACCGGCCGTGACTGATGGCAACGCGAACGACTCTCCCAGCACCCCGGACGACAGCGTTGCCGCTTGGGAACGCGAGCAGCCGGACCTGGACTCTCAGCGAGTCGGGATCATGGCTGCCTTCAACACCTTTGAGCAGTTTGCAAAGTGAGTTTTGCTCCTGGTGTGTGCGGTTGTGCTGTAGTGGTCTTTCAAGGCCTTTTAATTTCAACGGAAAGGGTTGTACCTAAATTAAGGACAGCTGAGCACACTATGGAGAGGAAGGTGATAGGGTTAATCTTAAGAGACAGCAAGACAGCGGAGTGGGTCGGGGAACAAATGCGGGTTAATGACATTCAAGTTGAAGTCGAGAAAAAAAAATGGGCTTGGGCAGGGCATGTAATGCGAAGCCAAGATTACCGATGCTCCTTAAGGATAATGGAGTGAATTCCAAGAGAAGGTAGGCACAGCAGGCACAGGGCAAGGTCAATTGGAGGTCAACCCTTGCATTTCAAGTGTGTGCAGCTTCTTCTTGTCACGGCATTCTGTGCATGGGGCCTTTTTTCACCGGTCACAAGTGTGCTTTGACTGAGGTGGCTGGGAACACAGCTTGTATAAGTGGAATTTTGACTTGAGTTTGATAAACTGTTTAGGCAGAGGTTCCGTATGTGTGTTCGCAAGTTGCATGTTTTGCGATGTGTGTTCCAACAACAAATGCTTAACGACTTTTTTGCTTCTCTTGCTTCGGAGTCTCTTACAACTGCATACACTAGGCCCGCTCATTGAATGCAGTCGTCATTCCAAGGCTGTGTGGCAGCCTCTCTCACTTAATGCACAGCTTGGGTAACAGAAAGGGATAAGAGGTATTCAATGTTAACATTTTTGCTTTGCAAAAGCAGTCACTGAAGTTCGGAACTGTGAAACATTCCTGTTGTGCGCATGAGGTTAACAAATGTTAAATTTAGCTTTTGTATAAATGGTCCTGGTCTGCCTTGCTGTCAATACATGACTGGAACGCAACAATTATGAATCGGTGATAGCTGCATGAATGTGTACTCTATAAATAATCACCAGCTCGTGATATATTTTACTGTTTGGTGTTCTTTCAGCGACTTTGACAACCTGATCGAGTTCTTCGCTGTCTCGCCTAACGTGGCTCCGCGAAACGAGTTCGACTTTGGCACGCGGGAGCACAACACACCCTCGTTCTGTGACAACAACGAGAGCCCAGTGGTGAGTCTCACGAAGTTTGTCATGTAGTAAATGTATTTTATTTAATTTATTTTATTTTTCTTAGTGTAAGTTGCTTTTTTGTTCGTTTGTTTGTCTTGGAGGGGTGTCCTTTTGAGGCTAACTGCCATGCCTTCTTCCGCTTGCCTTGCAGAATGTTGAGCCCATGCACATCCTCAACATTGCCATCCGCAACGACATTCCCAATGAGGATGAAGATTATGCAGCGAAGTACTACGCCTTCTGCCAGGAAAAAGTGAGCAGTCACATTTTGTTCCATCAGCTGATGCCTTTTAGTTTTAATTTAATGATGTTAATTTCAAGGCTGTGTCATTCTTGATAAACGGATATGGTAGCTGATTTTTTTTTTCCCCTCTCACAACTGCTTGCGGGTAGAGAAGGCTATGTCTTATTGTATCTGTTGCATGAAGGAACAAACAGCTAAATTGCTTAGCTGAGCACACCTTCCAGACTTCGAACTCCTACTGTATTTCCTTAAGGGGGGAGTCTGGTCTTGAAAAAAAAAATTTATCAATGATGTCGCAGCCCAGAAATATTCAGGGAACATGTATTTTTATGTGCCGATTCTAAATATGTCATTTAATTAAATGTAAAACAATTCCTTGAGCACTTATGTAATGTTTATGCACGTATTGTGTGGAGAGCTGTGAAAAAAGAAATTGCTGCGGGAAAATTGATATGTGTGCCACTGGGTTCTCTTGATACCAAGGGAATGCAATAAGTGTGAAATTGTCTTCCTGCCTAGCATAGAACTTAAGTTATAGGGTTTTGAAGGTGCCGCTTCAGAAATGCGAAGAAAAGTGTGTATTCCTGTTCCTGAAGTGGCAGCTTCAGTGCCCTATAACTAAAGTTCTGTGATAGCCAGGATGATAATTTTACCCTTATTGCATTCCTTGGTATCAAGAGAACCCAATGGCATACATTTCAGTGAGTTTCCCGCAGCAAATTTTCTTCAAAGCTCTTCGCAAAATACTTGCATAAAAATTAAACAAATGCTCAAGAAATTGTTTTACATGAAATTGAATGCCATATTTAGGATCAGCACGCAAAAAATGCATGTTCCCTGAAGATTCCATAATTATGACTATTAATAAAATTTTGTTTTCAAGACCAGGCTTGAAAACTTCTAAGAGACTTTTGAAAAGTCTCTTAGGCTTAAGTATCTTAGCTTGATACAAGAAGCAGCAACATCAGAGCATTTAATTTATTACATATTAGGGCCTGTTTTGAAAGGAGAGTTTTTATTTAAATATTCTGAATTTTTCTGCTGGTTTGCACTCTGCAGAACTTTTCTTTACAGTTCTTTTGCTACCTTTAGTGGGGTTGTGTTCCCTTTCTACTTTGTAATAAATGCTCTTGGGCTGCCTGACGTACTACTACGATTATTGGCAAATACGAGGCAAAGGTAATGGTGTGTTTATCTCATTGCTTGATTCACTTTTGAAGTCACATGAAGCAGCAAAGCTTCAAGCAAGACTTGGAATGAAGAAATAAGAAAACAGAAGGGTTTCCGATCACTTCATCGTCCTTTGGGCTTTGTCTCATCTGATGTTTTCATTGCAAGGAAGGAAGCCATGCTGAATATCAACCAGCCACCACATTTTTATTTATTTATTTATTACGACCTCAAAGGCCCCGTTAAAGGGGTATTATTACATGAGGGAGTGGAAATCAGGGCACATAGTTGATGCAATGGGTTGTTTGAATGATGATGGGTTACTTTTTTATTACAACCTTATTATATTATGTTTGTTTAATTTATATGTATATGTAATATATTCGTATAAATAACATAACAACTAAACATAATAATAAATAAATAATAATTAGCATAGTAAATTAACATAATATGTATGTATATATTATGTTTGTTTGTTTTTTGCCAGCCACTGACAGGTGTGTTTCCTTTGTCGTTGCAGTGTGCCATCATGAAGGAGAGGATGGTTCGCAGGGTGACCTTCCTCATCCTGCACAAGCGACGGTTCCCCCAGTACTACACATACCGCTACCGTGACGATGTGAGTCTTTGAACTTTGTGCGACTCTAGTGGGCTTTGTCATAATAGCTGGGCAACTTGGAAGAAGGCATGCCTAACAAGTTCGGCTCGAGTGACTTCATCGAGGGCTGCGTGTGCGAGTTTAATGTAGTCCTATCTTCTTGCGTCGTTTGAAGCAATATCTGCCTAGTTGCTGAAAACACGACCAGACTGAGAGTGTTGTCATTTCGTCCTTTTTATTCAGTGCCCCAGAAAAAGCTCTGCACTTATCTGTTTCGATGTCATCAGGAGTGTTGGGGTGTAATTGGGCCTATTTTTGTGCCACAAGGAAGAAAAAAAAAATTGATGGAGGTGGTTTGATTGGCACAACTTAATTTGAGGTTATGCGGAAACCTTCCAGCAGCCGTGCCAGAGTTTAACTGAAAGCCACTTCTTGGCAGTAAGTAGTGTTGGGTCGAGCAGCAGCGTACTCTACCAGTTTAAGCACTGTGTACTTTATGTGACAAAACCGTAGATTTTTAAAGCTGTTAATTCCCACCTTTGCATGTGTGGTATTTATATATGTGGCAAATCAAACATATCTTTAGATGGAGATGGAGAATGGTCTGCGCACGAGATAGCCTAAATGGGTACTGACATTTTCATTGAAATGTAGAGGCCTGAGCTGGGCACGTGGGTTATGGGGCTGACAACCAGTAGTCTGGCGCAGGTTAGAGTTTAAGGTGGAGACGTTTCTTCTGGAGTGGACTTGTTTTAATTACCTGATTCTCGTGCACCCTTTATTCCACTACTAGCTTGGTTTTGATGCTCGCGAAACGCAAGAACAAAACAAAAATTGAAAGCACGGCGGAGTAGATGGGCTTAAAATCTCGCAAACACAAGAAGGCTGAACATCCATCGATGGCAATGGCACCAGGGGTGTAAAAAATTGAAAATTGGTGTAAGAGGAAAGGAAATGACAAAGTAGCTGTCTCACATATCTGCGCAGTAAGGGAAGGGATAAGGAGGGAGTGAAAGAAGAAAGGAAGAAAGAGCTGCAGTAGTCAAAATAACTTCGACCAGCTGTGATCTTTAATGTGCACTGACATTGCACGCCTTTTGCGTTCCTCCATAGAAAGGCGGCCACCGCAGTCGGGTTCGAACCCGGGCTCAGTAGACAAGCACCTTAACCACTGACCCACCGCGGCGGGTATTCCTAGCTTGGTTTCCATTTTGATCTGGATTTGCATCGAATGCTCAGCTTTTTTGTGAAACACTGGGCTCGTTGGAGTTTGGGGAAATCGGTGTCCTGGCTGTTGGTAATGACAGTCACGCGTTCTCGCTTCCCTACTCCCCCCCTCCCACACTATGCAGTACGTCGAGGACCAGATCTACCGACACCTGGAGCCTGCGCTGGCCTTCCAGCTGGAGATCAACCGGCTGCGCAACTACGACCTCGAGGCCATCCCGACCTCCAACCTCAAGATGCACCTCTATTTGGGAAAGGCCAAGGTACGCACACCACACCCTGTTTGCTCTTTGGGACTGGAGCCTTCTGTGCCAAGCCTCTACTGGAACGCGTCACATGTTTGAACCATGTGCACTATGTTATAAACTGCTTCAGGCTACCACCATGTTGCTCAAATAGCTCAGAGAGTACTAAATGCTAATATGTCTAAGGCCTTACCTTGGAACCTTTGGATACCAAGAGAAAGCGAGCATTGCAGGGGATGGCAGAGAGTTGGGTGAACGGATGAGAGTTGCTGGTACAGGTGCGGCCAGAATAATACGGAGCACAGGAACGGTCGCAGATCTGCGGAGAACTGCTGATGCCCGCTACCTAGCATGAGCATCGGGAACTATGCGTTTCGGCAAGAGCAGAGAGGCGCTGGGGCACGGACCCACTTTTTTGCCGCAGGCCTATCGGCGTCACTGCTTAACGTATAGTCTGCATGCCTGCAGCAAAGGAAAGGCTGCACGCTTCGTAGCGTAACATAGACTGTAAACTCAGCCCGCTTTGAGGAAGGCATCACCTGCCGGAATTGCTTGGAACAGCTCAGCATCTTTCGAACAAAGATAACGCCAGGGTTGAAGCAAAGAGTGGGGTTCGGTGGCGGGTACTCTCGCTGCACGCGGACGGCCAAGTGTTTCTTTCTATCGTTGACAGGTGGCGCTTAGATGCAGTTGCTCCTTGATGCGTCGCCTGTCAAGTGCTCCGTATTATTCTGGCCGCGCCTGTACAAGGTCGGCCGCAGATGGTGCAGGACAGAGTTGACTGAAGGTCGATGAGAGGGGCCTTCAGTCGTGCACGGGCGGATGTATCTGGCCTTATAATGATGACTAATATGCCCTAAATACTATGCACTAACATGCACTGAAGCTGTAGTGTCATGACTAGATGATAAACTTGCAGTTTGTCCACTCCCATGGTGTGATGTAGCTCTTTGTTGAGTGCTTCGTGGGTATATGCGTGCGCATTGTCAGTGTTGACACCAGGCCCTGCCGAAGCCTTTTCATGCTGCGTTGCCAGGGAACATTAGTGGGAGTCGGGAGTTCAATTTCGTCATGCACGGGTTTTTCAGGTTCCCAAGGGCCAGGAGGTGTCTGACTTCCGTTTCTTCATACGTGCCATCATTCGACACTCTGACCTTGTCACCAAGGTGAGTTGAACCTCCGTTTCTTGTGCATACCCTCATGGGCGGGGGCGTCGAAGCCTCCATTGTCTGCGCACGACATTCAGACGGGAACTGCATAGTGGTCGCAGTCATTTGTGCATGTTTGGGCTCGCATCTCTTTGCCTTTTTTCGGCCTCTGTTTGTTTGCACATGTTAAGTTTGATGTCCATTAGCTTTTAGCAACCTGGTTATTTTTTTTTCTGCCTTTAGGAAGCTTCGTACGAGTACCTCCAGAATGAAGGGGAGCGTCTCCTGCTTGAGGCCATGGATGAGCTCGAAGTGGCTTTCACCCACCCCGTGGTGAGTTGGCCCTTCCATTGCAAACCACAGACAGTGAAGGTGTTGAATTGGAATGTGTGACAGTCACTTGTGACGCTTTGGCAGAGGCGAGCCAGAGAAAGCGTAGCTTTGAACCTGGGGCTCTTTGGGTGCTTGATAAACTTGGAGCCCAGCATTCCTGCCTTTCTCTGTGTTGTGGATATTTTTTCACTAGTAGTACTACTTGCATTCGTTGCACTAGCTAGGTGTTACGCGCGTGGTGTCAGGGTTCTTTTTTTTTTTTTCTTAAAAGCTTTCACCAGCATCTGTGCAGATAGCTCTAGGATAGCGGCAGTGGCATGGGCCGAGAGTGGTGCTTGCTCCGATCTGATCGCGCCGCATGTTTTTGCTGCGTTTTTTGTGTCCCAGGCCAAGCGAACAGATTGCAACCACATATTCCTGAACTTTGTGCCCAAGGTCACGATGGACCCGGCAAGGGTAAGTCAGCACTGCTCCGTCGCTAAGTTGCAGTTAACAAGCCGGGCGCTACATTAGTCGAACTTAATTCTTGGATTTGATTCTTCGGAAGGACAGTGAAATTAAGGGCATTGGTAAAGCCAAGCACTGTGACGATGACTGGTAAAGTAAGGTGCCAACAATCATTTATAGTATGCCTTGTGCTCTGTGACAAGTCTCTCTAACAGTCTCTCAGTCACTGCAGTTGCTTTTAACATAACTGAGTGCGTAGACGCGGTTAGCTTATTTTCTATTGAGAGTGTAACTGGATATTCTTAAGCTTTTGTAAGTGCAAGGCTCAGATTCCACATAATGTTGTTCCTGTTCTTGAAGAGAATAACCTAATTGTTTTGATAGTACAGTTGATCGATAACATGGTTGGAAGGAGTTCTCAAGGTGGTTATGTAATCAAGATTGGGACCTCCTGCTTTGGTCAAGCCTGATTGTTACGCTTGATTAGAGATCAGTGAGATTAAAATAGGCTTATTGATGAAGCATGCCACAAGCGACGCGTTTTGAATGTCGCCTTTGCGTCATGCCGTAGATTGCCGAGAATGTCCGGGACATGGTGATGAGGTACGGGCCACGGCTGTGGAAGCTGAGGGTGCTCCAGGCCGAGATCAAGATGACCATTCGGTGAGTTGAGAAGGTGGGCAGTGAACTGCACGCTCAGCTGGGACGAATCACGAGTCTGTTGAGGAAGTATTGGTGTCTCGTGCATCGTCCCAGCGGCAGTTTCCAAGTGCCATCCTGTCTTCTTCCCTTCGGTGTTGGTCTTTTCGTGCTGTTTTGCTGTTTTTTCGCGTGTGTGTGTGTGTGTTGTGAGACAACTTCACCTCGTTGGCCTCAGTCTGGTCAGATATGAAAGGCTGTGAAGTGATTATTTGAATAAACAAGCCTTCTGTCACATTACATAGCTATCTGTAGTAGAAATTAGTGGGATAATTTCTGAGGTTTAATTTCATTAGAGTGCAGCTATATACTGCATCCTAGTGCTTGGTTTGGCATGCAGATTAAAGTCGGAGAAGCTGCCAATCATTAGGCTTAGCATGTGAAGAAAGTATGGTCCTGAAAAACTAGGAATGCACAGGGAAAATATTCTTTTTCTCTTCTTAATTAATCATTTTGGACAGAATATAATTTGGCAAATTAGAACATAAGATCTGTTGGTGGGAGCTGAACCTGTCACCTCGACATGTCTCTGGCTGGTTTCCTTTGCATGTGTCCTGATGAGCCCATTTGGGCCTCCAGTTAGGCTCGGCAAGTCCGCACGAAGCAGCCATAGTGGAATGGTAGTGTTATGTGCACTGAAAGCTGTAGATCGTGTGCCATAGTGCCCCGTGAGACAAGTCTGGTTTGTTTCACATTGAGGGTGCCACATGCTTAGGTCTTGTGACCCATGCCTGCAATTTGCGTGACAAGGTGTGGCTCACGCGGATGGCTCTGTGTCAGAATGGACTGAGTTTTGATGGAAAAAATGCAGCACAGAAATGGAGGAAGGCTGAAGTTCACAAAAGGAAGTGCCTTCTCGTGCGAACTCATTTTGAAGGTTCTACTGCATAGGGACTTGGATTTCAGAAATGCATGCTATGCGCCTTGCAAATATGCTTCTAACTCTATGATACATTGCGTAGCAAAAATTTTTCCGCCTAGCTTACTGCCTTGAGTTCTGTGTTTGTTGGAATGCATGCATGCTCTGTGCATCATTGTGCGTGCTTGTCTAGTTTGAGCAAAGTTGCCTGCTGCAGCAAAGTTAATAAAAGCTGAGTTAGTGCTATATTGTCATTGAAATTTTACCAATGCAGAAGAAAGCTAGAGAAAATTGCAAGTGCATGCTTGTGCCTTTGCTGTTCGTTGGCATGTTTTCAATGTCGCAGGAATGGCACAGTTGCGTCATTGTTGTGGTTGCCACCTGTTTTGTTTGTGACTGTTCATATTTGGTCTCTCTCGTGTTATGTGTTGTTTCAAGTCTTGCTTTGTGTCCAGTGTTATGCAATGGGATATGTCGTACAGTAAAAGCTCGTTAATTCGGAAATCACGATAACTCCTGGCTCGGTTCAGGCCGCTGCTCTTGTAAGTCTGTGGCATCAGATGCTCGCTAATTGGGGCGCTGCGGGTCCCGCACCGGTTAATTTGAATGCGTTCCCGAAGGGAGGCCGCATCCATACATGGTTGGTGTGGCAGGAAATTGCCGTACTATCCTTACTGAAAACCTGGGTATAGTGTTGCTCAGTCACTCGCGTACCTTTGACATGCGTGCTCGACAATGAACGGGCGGTTCCATCTCCAAGAACAGTCCGACTGCTTAGTTTCGGTCTCGCTTTTCTCAGCTTTGCGCCGGCCCGCAGCGACGGTGGCTCGACCAGCCAACATCAGCCAGCTAAACTGACCCAGCCACTGTTCCGGACGCTAATTGGAGCGTCGCTGATGTTTTAAGTTTCCATCCCCTCCTCCCATTTTCCCTTCGCTTCGGCACCGCTGAGCCATTTCTGTCGCTCCCATCTGCATGGTTGCATTCTTCCCCGAAACTGCACTCTCATCATGTGCCGTTTCGATGTTTGTGCGGTGAAGCCACCTCGCATGTGATGTTGCCGCTCGTGATGGGCGTGGCGCTGTAGCGATGGCGCACCACCATGTCACATCGTGAAGGATGAGAGGAGGCCCTTACAATTTTGGAGCAGTTCTGCTTCGATGGTTCCAACAGTGTGCACGCAACAAAGCTTTGATGGAAACGGGAAAAATAGTCATTCCCGCGCTGTTCTCATCTCAAAATCAGGCAACCATCACCCTGTCTATCGCAAAATAAATTTATCATAATGCAAGCAGTTCTTTTTTTGGTATTATTCATTAATTAAAACTTTCAGATAATTCGAACATTTTTTATGGTCCCTTGACGTTCGAACTAACGAGAGAGAGATGAAACTTTATTTGTTTCTAACACGTTAGAAGAGTCAGGTGGCCGGCCTCTTTAGTTTAGGACGAGCTTTTACTGTACTATTTTTTGATGGGTTGTTAAGTGTAGAGCAGTGTTTTGCAGTGCTTGGCTCGCTCCGCAGTGGAGCGTTTGTTGCCCTGACCCCTTGACCTTGCCCTCTTCCCAACGCTTGACCTCTGCCCTTGCGCATGCTTGCCGCCGCTGCATGGGTTTGGGGGCGCATGCTCTCGGCCTCGTAAAGAGGCATTGACGCCAGCTCCACGCCCTGCCACATGGTTTTCACCGAGGACACGATTGGGCCTGGCGTGTAAGTGCGATTGACGGCTGGTCGATAGGAACTGTGCTCGGGGGAGCTGTGTTTCGCTCTGGAACTCGGGCCTGTATACTGGAAGCGTCTGTTTGGTGGACAATTGCTAACACCCCCCACAGCCACCTTGGGTCGCATTAGTTGCGTTGAAGCTCCAACTGCACTTAAATTGAGCACAGTCGTTGATTCCCGCTCTCGAGAGCTTCGGTGTAAATTGTGTTCGTAGCACAAGTTCTGTAATATGCACTCTGGCATTGATGGATTATTGATGCATTGGCAAAGGCAGTTTCAACCGATGTGATGTAACAGAGACATGACAGCAGTCATCACAAAGTCCTCATCTTTGCATCTGGGGCTGCAGATAACTGGCGCAGGTTGAAGTGTACATGCCCACTTGGAGGGCACTTCCATGATATGGGCCCTAGGGAGGCTACATAGCCTTGCTGCCACTTGGCTTAGGGTGGTGCGACCACTAATAAGTCAACGTTGTCGGTGCATAATTCTCATGATAATCATGCCATTTTGGTCCCCATGTCTCAGGTAGTCAGACATTTGGATTGCCTGGCATTGTGGAAAGCTCCTTGCCTGGTTTATTGCATAATCCAGTGTAAGCACACAGGGCGCTATTCTAATTGCACTTCCGCGCTACATAGGTGCCCCACCTAGTGCCACTATAACACTATCTGTAGACATAGTTGTCACTAGAAACTGTCACCGTCAGACTGGCCTGCACAAACGCGAATGCCAGCATGACACCAGCAGACTTTGTTGTCGCAGATGGTGTGCCAACTAGAATTGGCCACATGTAACTGCACTTCTGAAAACTAGGGACCAGAATGGCGACCTGTCTTGTTTGGCGGACATTTTAGGCATATGTCTTTCATGGGGATGTCACCACTCTAAGCCAGGTGGCAGGGCTACTGTGTAGGATCTTTGGTTGAAGTTTTCCTTAAATGACCTCTCGAGGCGTACACCACTGCTTCTTGACCTTTACAGTTCTGGCACGTGGCGGCGTGCCGTTAAGCATGCCTGAGAAGTGGATTGGCACATGCTGTGAAAGAGGTGAACTCTAGAGAAAGAACAGAGTGCTCAGCTGCTTCAAAGTATTAATAGGGGTTAATGAGGAAAAAAATGTTTTTTAAATCTGGTTTTATAATAGTTTAACACAGCTGAACACCAGCTTAACTGAATGGGTTGTGCACCCTTAGATCTAGGCGGGTGTTTGTAGCTGCGACTGTTAACTGCACGAGGGGAAGGCATGAGGAGCGAGCTGTGTGAAATATTGAGAGTTTATTCAGTGAAAATCACCTTCGTTCAAGCAGAACAGAAAGATGAAAGCTGAATAGTGTTTTTCTTTTGCTAGCTCAAGAAGGCGGCGATTTTAGGTTGTGGCGTACTACACAGACAACCGTCAAGGGCTTAGGCTGGAACGGAGAGGATTTCAAGGGAAGGCAAACGCAGGAGGAGGCGGCAGATAACCAAGCGGACAGATGCGATTGGGAAGTCTGCTGGGCTAGGGTGGCCGCAGCTGGTACATGGAAAAGTTTATTAGGAATAGGCAGGAGAGGAGAGGCCTTTTTCCTGCATTGGACATAGTTTGGCTGATGATGATAAACTTGGATCTGTTGCTGCTGATGATACGTGCCAAGTCTGAAGCCATTTACTGTACGAAATGTCCTTTGTGGGGCGCTCTGTATCTCTGCAGTATTGTAGCAGTGCAGCTGTTACCATGAACTGTAATGATGCAACTCTTTGGCATGGGATGCCTTTGTGCAGCTGGTGTTGCATTCTTCCGTCTCTCTTTTTTTTTTCTTCTCTCCTGTCATTCCTAACCAGTCCGAGCCTGAATGGCAAGTGTGTGCCCATCCGGCTGTTCCTGGCCAACGAGAGCGGCTACTACCTGGACATTGCGCTGTACAAGGAGCGCCTGGACCCCGAGACGGGACTCATGCAGTTTGAGGCCTGGGGACCCCACCGCCAGGGTCCCCTGCACGGCCTGCCCATCTCCACCCCCTATCTCACCAAGGACTACCTGCAGCAGAAGCGCTTCCAGGCGCAGTCCAATGGCACCACCTACGTCTACGACTTCCCCGACATGTTCCGACAGGTCTGTGCTTTCTGCCTGTGCGTGTGTGTGTGTATGCATGTACGTTCTCAGAGCTCCCCCTTAATCTTATCGTTTCTTTTTTTCTCATAATCTCATGCAAGTCATTTTCTACTGGATCAAGGCTTGTGTTTAGTCATGATGTTGAGTATTTCAGTAGAGAAAAAGGGAAGGCACTCGGCTAGAATTTTGAAAAATCAGCTGGATCCGATTGCTCTGCAATGGGCTCTTGCATGTGCAATTGTTTCTCACGATTTGTTGCCTTGCCAACAAGTACGTAGGTGTCGCCAGCTGGTGGAACACTAATGGATCATGAAAAGGGAGCACGGCATCGCCCCCGGTTGTCAGGGCAGTGAACTATGAGTGGGGTGCCACCATGCTGAAGGCTCAACAGTCAAATAGTTGAACTTTATTCTCAGAGCAAACACTTTCCAAGCCACCATGTAGTAAAATTTTTAATTTATGTTTTTAGGGTTGCTTATTTTACTACAAAGTTTTACTGGCTCCTTCAGATGGTTAGCAGTATGCAGCTGCCTCGAACCTCCAATCATCTGCAGCGGTCCTAGCAAGAGGGTGTGTTGTGCAACCAGTTGTTGCATTAACTGCAGAAAACAGCGCAGAGATTGGTTAGCTAAGAGAAATGCTCGCGTCTATCCCTTGCTTCCATCCCGTCTGTTTGGTGTTCTCTATTGTCATCACAGCTCAGATTTTGCAGCTAATGGTACAGTCAACTGGTAGGAAAATGCGAGACAGAAGTGGCTTCGCAGTCTTAGCGCCGCATTTGCAGCGACTTCGTTGGTAATCGTTCATGTGGGTCTCTCTCGTTGCAGGCCTTGCTCCGACTGTGGGAGGAGCACGTGGAGATGCGTCCAGGCCAGGACATACCAGCATCGCTGCTGAGCTGCGTCGAACTGGTTCTCGACTCGCAAGGCCGGCTGGTTGAGCAGAAGCGGCTCCCTGGCGAGAACGACGTATGTGCTGCTTTGTCATTACAGAGATCGTTAGTGAACTCACGAGAAGGGCTAGTTGGTGTAATTGGTGTAACACACTAATCACCATTTCGGAAGGCACTAAGCTTTGATGAAAGACTCAATGCATGGGCTCCCGTTTATGTACTGTCCTGTCTATAACATTCGTGTCCTGTGAAATCATCATTGCTTAATGTCTGTGCCGTATTCGACCAGCATCAGCTGCTATAGCCAGACTTGCCTCCTGATTCCAATCTTTCTTTTGTATATATTAATCAGGTTGGCATGGTAGCCTGGCGCATGACTCTGGTCACACCCGAGAACCCGGAAGGCCGTGACATCATCGTCATCGCCAATGATATCACATTCCTCCTTGGCACCTTTGGACCCCAGGAAGATATCCTGTTTCTGGTGAGTCGTGGGGCTTCTCTCTCGTCTTTTATCTCCATCTTTTTCTGGTTGTTTATTCATATTTTGTTCATTTATTTGTTGTGCAGAAAGCGTCTGAGAGGGCGCGGGCACTGGGCATTCCGCGACTCTACATTTCGGCAAACAGTGGAGCGAGGATCGGCCTCGCGGAAGAGCTGAAGCACCTCTTCAACATTGCATGGGTCGACCCTGAGGTGCCCGACAAGGTGAGCATCAGTTCTCCAGCCTGAATGTGTTCCGAGACTGCCAACGTTTCTTACTTAGCCGCCGTGACTTGAATAGGATAGTTGTCACCATCTTGCATCTTTATCATCACCAGCCTGACTGCACCCACTGAAGGACAAAGGCTTCTTCTTATCTTTCCAATTAACCCTGTCCTGTGTTAGCTGTGGCCACCCTATGCCCGCAAACTTCTTAATCTCATCCGCCCACCTAACTTTCTGCCGCCCCCTGCCTTCTCTTGGAATCCACTCCGTTACTCTTAATGAACAGACTTGATTCCAAGAGAAGGCAGGCATAGGGTCTTGTGTCAGGGACTGTAAAAGAGAGGAGATTAGGTTATTGGCAACCCTCCACTATGGGCATCCATCCCTCATAAGCCTTGTTGTTTTGGGATGTTAAACCCCACAGAACCATAAACTATATTTTTGAGAATTTAATAAATGAGTTATGGCTTAGCGAGCTGACGGCTGGGTACTCTTTGTTCTATTAAACAAAATTTATTGCAATAAAGTAGATAGTAGCTCTTTCAGATTAATTTTTAGCTGCATATTATTAGTTTGTTGGGATGAGTGGTTCTAGTCCGAACAAGGAAGACGGATTGAAGCTTTGTGGTCGTAATATGGCATGATTTAGCTTGCAGTCAGTCACATGACCTTTGTGTTTTACCACACGCTTAACGAAAATGCAATTTTGTTCTTTTTTTTTCTTTTAGGGTTACCGGTATCTCTACCTGACACCAGAGAACTTCAAGAAGGTCAGCGCCTTGAACTCGGTCAACACTGAGCTCATTGATGATGAGGGCGAGAAGCGGTACAAGATAACCAGCATTATTGGTAAGATTGCGTGTTCACTTGTCGTGCTAGGCTTGTGAGCCACACTGGAGGTAATCTCTCTGTTTGCTGAACACATGCACGCTGTTCTTGCTCTGCTTGCAGGCAAAGTGGATGGGCTCGGTGTTGAAAACTTGAAGTATGCGGGTCTGATTGCTGGCGAAACATCTCAGGCTTATGAGGAGATTGTCACCATCAGTTTGGTGAGTGTGCAGTTTTTGTCTAAGTTTTTTTGTCGGAGATTTTTGTTGGGATGTGGAATGTTGTGTAAAATGTTTCAGGGCTTTCTTTCTTTTATGAGAGGCCTCTTATCTAAGAAAAAGAAATAAAAATACATTTTGTTATAAAGAATAAAGAAATTTTTGCCAGTTTTATATATTTTGAGATCCATGCTAAACCCTAAGCCAGTAAATACACTGTGATAGTTCAAATAAAATAATGGTGTAATCTTGGAGTAGGGCATCTACTATAGGTCCAAGAAGGTGCATAGTCTTAAAAGATTCATATGCAATTTTTTTTTTTTTTTTTGCTGCAGAATCATGAACATATAGCATGCCTATTCTGCTGGCACAAATTGTAGATTTTATAGGCCTGCATTTTGGAATTTAAGGTCTGTGGAAACAAAAAGCATTACTGGCAGTTGAGAAAGGCTTCGAGAGCAGAAAAGTGTGGATGCCGCGTTGTTTAACGCAACAAATCTGTGCAGGTGACGTGTCGTGCCATTGGTATTGGGGCCTACCTGGTACGTCTCGGACAGCGCGTCATCCAACTCGAGAATTCGCACATCATTCTCACGGGTGCTGGAGCCCTGAACAAGGTGAGGCTGCCCTACAGACATGAATGCCACAGTCTGAGTGCAGTTTTTTCTCTTATATAGTATTTCAGACATCTGACACACCTAAACCATTTGTGCATAGGGGAGTGGACGATCAATTTGCCATGAGTTGCCATTGTGTTTCTGTGTCACTAATTCTTATCAAATATACATTCATGAAATGATTTCAGTAGTGATTATCTCCATGTAGTGAGGATAATCTGTTGTGACATGAAAGCTTTTTGTCACTGGTGAGTGTGTAAAATATGTCTAAAAGCACGCAAAATGCATAATGGTCGGTACTTGTATTTCCTAATTGGAACATCTGACAGGCACCTTTTTTTATCGGAATATTCCCGAGTATTCGAGTGTCGGGAAGCCAGGATTAGTTTACGAGTAGAGTTGCCGCTAGACTTCTTTGTGAGCAGTTCGTTTCAGGGATGTTCAGAAAATGCTTGGAATAGTTATTTCAGCATGATTACATGGACTGGTTGTGGATCGGCCTTTTTCACACAGCTGTACTGCGTATGCACGCCTCTCCAGCTCCACTGGTTGGGAACAAACGGCCAGCTTCTACTGCACATGAGCAGTTCATGTTAGTGGCAGGTGCAAGCGACAGATGGCAGCAGCTGTCAAGTGCACAGTTCATTTAATTTCATTTTTATTTCCTTAAAGACCCCCTGTAGGGGGCTTTACATAAGGGGCTGGGTTAACATGAGGAAGCAAAACATTTTGTCATGTTGACAGGTGGGATGTAATTTTTTCTAGGAAGGTTGATGGACAGGTGATGGCTGCAATTTCAGTTGCCACCTCGCAGGCACGATTGACACCTCGCGGAACAGGATCGCGCCTGCCTAGTCCATGCGCATTTGAAGATTTATTGAGATTTCCGCCTCTTGCGCTTGCAGCTGCTCGGACGGGAGGTGTACACGTCCAACAACCAGCTGGGAGGGGTGCAGATCATGTACCCCAACGGCGTCTCACACGTGACCGTGCACGACGACCTCGAGGGCACCTACGTCATGCTCAAGTGGCTCTCCTACATGCCCAAGGTAAGGGGGCCTGCTTCTCCCTGGACATGTGGAGGCTTCATGAAAGTTTCATTGTAACAAAGGAATCTGCTTGGAGCAGAGGTTTAAGTAGGAAAGATTGATGTACCATGCAAGATAACGTTGAAGAAGGGAATGGCTTTAAGATTTAAGGCTTTGTCCTTTGTCTGAGGTTTTGAGTAACCACGGTTTTCGACCATTTGAAACCAGAATGGTTTCAAACAATTCTTGGGGCACTTGTGTGAAAAGATTCCAGCCACGCTGATTTCCCCACCCTCCATCGTCCCTTGATAAGCATGACTGCAATTATAATAAAGCTTCAGTAAGTAGCGTCTGTTGTGTGCAAGCACTTTGTGTACGAGTCAATCTCATGAAATGGGACACGATAACTAAACATAAAATGACCTTTACTTCTAATCATTGGCAACATAAAACTGATGAAGTCTGCTCCAGAAGCACATTCAATGGAACTTATTTGATATTTATGCTCATTCGTTTAATGTGTCCAGTCAAGCTGGTCGTTTTTCAACAAGGTTGTTAACGGGTGCCCGTGTGCATGCAGTACAAGGGTGCCAAGCTTCCCATCACAGAGCCTCTGGACCCAATCGACAGAGATGTAGTGTACACCCCGTCCAAGGTTCCCTATGACCCTAGATGGCTGCTGGCCGGACGTGACAGTCCAAGTGAGTTGTTTTTCTTCTATCGCCTTACTTGATAGGTGCACTTTGCCTTATTGTTATTATTTTTGTGACATGTCGTTCAGTTCTTGCACCTCGTTATGGGGAGAAAAAATTAAGAGGCTGCACTATTTGAACGTGCGTACTGAGTACACGACCTCAGTACTCTGGTCGAAGGCAGCTTAGGTGCTTTCATTGCTCTTGAGGCTTGCTGAACAAGAGTTCCTCTTGGTGGAGTTATTGGCGACGTGTGTTGCATGATGGTGTATTGCCTCACCGCATGTATGCGCCCACTTTAAATGTTCAGATTTCACTCATAAAGGTCTGCTGATTTTGTTCCACAATTCTGGGCACATGGTGCAATTTCCGTTGGAACTCTGGCGTATATTTAAGAAGCTGCACTAAATTCAAACTGTGCGAGAAAAAATAGCAAAGGACCAAGCAGGACCAAGTGCTGCAGTCACCTGGGCTAATCTCACTGTGTTCACCAGTTGTAAATCACAGGCGACAACGCAAGTGACATGGGGTCACCTGCCTTGGTCTGTGGACCCTCTTTGCCATGACCCCGACGACAGAAAAAAAAAATCTTAAAGTGCAATCATACCTTTCTTGCCCAAGATCGTTAAGGAATTAGCACAACTAGTCGAGAAGCCTTATTTAAAAAATGCTGCCAGCATCCATTTGTTTTCTTCATTCACATTCAGTTCAGCCTTTGAGTTACATGTATGCTTTTAAAATGTGAAAGTGCCTTCATAAATCTTAAGTATAAATATCTGATGAGGTGGAAAAATCGGAGTGACAGAAAGGATACGAGTACATGTGTGTAAGCAGCTTTATGTGGCTTGCCCAACGTGCTCATCATTCGAGCCCTGTGATGATTTAGCAGCGGGACATGGATTCTTCGTAAAGGAAGGCTGTCCTTGGTGATTTTGAATGTGAGTTAGGTTGTGTCCTGTGTCCTTTGATAAAGAGCGACTTCAGCTTCTCCCAAACATGACTCTTGTGGGTACTAAGGACACCTATACTCAGTCAGCCAGAGTCTTATTGTGCCTGTTTTTTTGGTTTTTTTTCACGCTTTCTGCCCTGAATGTAGACTTGCCTGGCTTCTGGGAGGACGGCTTCTTTGACCGCGGCTCCTTCATGGAGGTGATGCAGCAGTGGGCCCAGACAGTTGTCTGTGGCCGCGCCCGCCTCGGCGGCATTCCGGTTGGGGTTGTCGCGGTCGAGACGCGGACAGTGGAGATTGACATTCCCGCTGACCCTGCCAACCTCGACTCTGAGGCAAAGGTACATTTTCTTGTTTTACTGCGGGTCTCATGATGCTTGGCATCCGATGAACTCCCGGCATTACAGTCATGTGATATATAAGCACCTGTGCAGACTAGGGGTAGACTGACTTTTGAGTCATATGAATACTTGCACATGTGCTCACATCGTCGTTGCGTGGCTGTGCAGGTGCTGTCCCAAGCCGGCCAGGTGTGGTTCCCGGACTCGGCCTACAAGACGGCGCAGGCCATCAACGACTTCAACCGAGAGGAGCTGCCTCTGTTCGTCTTTGCCAACTGGCGAGGTTTTTCCGGAGGCATGAAAGGTGGGGGTGCCTTGCTGTTCTCGTTCTGGTCACTTTGAAGGCTGTCCCTCCCTTTGAGACAAAAATGCAGACAGGGCAACAGTCGGTGGCCGCTGGCAATGGGAATCTGTTCGTTCAGTCGCTGCCTTAATGCATGATTACTGTCCTTCGTTGTCACAGACTCGCTGCTGTGTGCAGCTTTAAGAGTACTTTTGCAGCTGCATTTTTCTGTCAGCTGTGCACATACAATAAACAGAAGTAACAGCTCTGCCATGGTGGCCAATGGCTTTGGCGTTTGGATGCTTCGTGTTAACTAGTTTTTACTCTTATTTTTTATTCCTTGCTCTGGTCCTGTAGCTACTATATTAACATTCCATGCTTTGAACTGTGACACTAAACCTGAACTGGAATTTTTTTATTGCATGGATCAGCAATTTTGTGATCATCGATCACCACTAAACAGTGTCACAAATAACCAGTGTGAATGGGCACATTAAATTTGGCTGTGTTAGACACTGTAAGTAACAAAACGGAGTAATAGAGATGTCTTATAGGTAACAGCAATGAAGAGTGAAAGAACTCGGCATATGCAAGACCTCTAACTTTGTTTTTGCTTTTTTTCTCTCCCTCCCTGTGTAGACATGTACGACCAGGTGCTGAAGTTTGGCGCATACATCGTGGACGCACTGCACACATACCGCCAGCCCGTGCTGGTATACATTCCTCCATACGGCGAGCTCCGCGGAGGCGCTTGGGCCGTCGTCGACGCTGCCATCAACCCGCAGCAGATGGAAATGTACGCTGACCCCGACAGCCGCGGCGGAGTACTGGAGCCCGAAGGCACAGTCGAGATCCGGTTCCGCAAGAAGGACCTGTTGAAGGCCATGCACCGTGTTGATGCCAGGTTGGTGCGAGTGGCTTTTGTTGACGGGATTCTCGACGAAGGAGTATCACTTATGTTCCACTGGAACTACAGCTTCACTGTCACGAAAGAATCTTTTAAAATTTTGGAAACCTGAATGTTAGCAAGAGTTAGGATGATTAGGCTGAAGTGCACGTTGCTCTGTCTAAGAACAACCTGTGCCGCTTCATAGAAGATCTCTTAGATCTCTTTATGGGCCGGTATCTGAAATTCCTCTTCATTACATCCTGCAATTTCCTTATCATCCGCTGTTCTGACTGGTTTGGCAGAATAATGGAATCTAGACAGATGCAGCTACTGTAGAATTCTTGGTCCTTTGCTGGTTCAAATCACTGCCACATAGAGCAAGTGCTGACCGAAGTTACCCAATCTTAACTATTTTAAGCACTTTGGGGCGTTTTTGATGTGAAAAGTGCATGTGATAAGTCTGCCATGACTGCTCTTTCTGTTATAAAACAAAAACAGGCATGTTTTTTCACATTTTATTTTTGATTTAGTAATTGATCAGCACTAGTTAAGCCTACTACTTCATCGGAAATAAGAAGGAAATAAATCTTCACCTCACTGACACGCCTCTGCAGCTGTGCTAAAAACGCCTCAGTGCATGGTGCTGTTTGTCCCGTGACAACGTAGCACTGTTCCACAACACTGCTGCTGTTTGTCCTGGCAGGTGCCGTGAGATCCTGGCCCAGCTGGGCATGGCCGATCCCGAGAAGAAGGCCGCCCTAGAGGTGGAGCTGCACAAACGTGAGCAGCAGCTGCTGCCCATGTACCATCAGGTGGCGCTGTCCTTTGCCGACCTGCATGACATGCCCGCCCGCATGCAGGAGAAAGGAGTCATCCAGGTGGGTAGTGCCCCCTTCTCTTCTGCGTGGGTGCTTCATCGCTCAGCAGAGCTGTGCAGGCTCTTGACGCTTGCAGTGTAAAAGCGTCAGACCACCCTAGCCTAGTTCATCTGTCACACCTGTGCTTGGTTGAACCGGCGCGATGAACTGAACCCGCTATCCAACCAGTGATTTTTTTTATCCCTCCCTGAAATGAGAGGCTCGGTATCTACATTTCATTTATTGTTTGTCTCTTAATATAATCATTTCTTATTCGCGGCAGTGGCCCGCTGACCATGGCGTTCGGCTCCCGAGCCCAAGGTCAAGGTCCGCATGTTGATAGAGGACAAGTGGAGAACAAGTGTCCGTGTGCGGTGCAATGTCAGTGCGCATTAAGGAACACGACGTGCTAATGCAGTGGTGGCATTGTGAATGAATCGATGAGTGTCGGGGAACACATGAATGAGTTGGTAAGCAAAAGGAAATGAGCAAGTGAAGAACAGAGTACATTGCTAAATGCACAAACTGGGGTGCTAGACATTGCTAGAGAAGTTGCGGCAAGAGAGTGCCAAACAGCAATATGTTAGGCACAAAATAAAAGAAACTACGAGCTCGAACACAGTGAAGGGGTCACTCTAGTTGGCATTTATATATGTGCTGTACCGAAATTTGCAACTCGGGCTTCCTTTTTGTAGTATCCAAGCTTTTCTTGCCCTGCAAGCAAGGACAATTTTCAGCCTGCTATCGTGTTAGTAACGTTGTCTACTGGCTTGGGTTGCTGAACAGCAAGCAGTGCGTGTGACCGATGGCGCCATCTCTTTGTCTCTGTGAAGGATGTGGTCCCCTGGTGCAAGTCGCGGTGCCAGCTGTACTGGCGGCTGCGCCGGCGCCTGTTGCAAGATGCGGTCAAGCGGGACATCCGGCAGGTGCGGCCGCAGCTCGGCGATGGTGAGATGGAGAGCATGCTGCGCCGATGGTTCGTCGAGTCCCTGGGCGCCGTCAAGGTCAGTTGCACCCACTAAAAAAAACCTCTCTAGACAAAACAGGGGAACGCACAAATGTGACTTAAAAGATAAGCCGTTTTGTGAAAACTATGCTTTATTGGGCACATGATTTGAAAACACGAACACGTCACCACTGATCAGCCAAGGATTGCTGTGGAGTGTGGCAAGGTCTGTCATAAAATGATGTAAATCATGGCTCTTCCTTCAAAGTGGTCACATCCAAGACATCTTGCATCTGATTGTTACAGAAAATTTACACTGCCTTTGTTGCATGCTCACACATGATTCATGTCTTCCATATGCCTAATGAGTAGGGACGTGGAATATTGAAATTTTTTAATCCGAATCGAATGCGAATATAGGGAAAATTTGCCTTCGAACATCGAATCTAATATTGAGTATCTGCTCAGTATGAAAAAAAAATTTTAGGGGAAAAGTAATAGTCTAACATTTTTGTCCTTATTTTTCAAAACAGTGTATGGTTCTTTGCAAGTGAAATTAAACATAACTAGACTGACACTGGGCAAACAAAAATAAAATGACATACACAGAAATGTATACTGCTTGACTGGACAGCATAACAGTATGCAACCTTTGATGTGTTCATGCAAAATGAGTGACATCATGAAATAACGTGTTTGGCAGTAAAACCTCGCAAAATTCGGACTTCAAGAGACTGAAGAAATGACCAAATTATCAGAAAGTTACTTCAATTACTTTGGGTTTTCTGCATAGTTTTCTAATACTCTTTTTTTTTCTCGACACGTGCAGCAATATCTGTGGGAGAATGACCTGGCCGTGACCAACTGGCTTGAAGAGCAGCTTGACCCCAAGATGGAGCGCTCACTGGTCAACGAGAACATCCAGTGCCTGAGGAGGGACGCGGCCATCTCTCAGATCAAGGGGTCAGTACTCATCGCCAGTCCTGTGCCTGCGTGCGTTCTGCACAAGGCAATCTCCTCGATAGCTTTGATTTCTTCTCAATTCTTTTTGATAAATGACCCAAAAAGTGCCTTTCGTGGGTTGTTTGCCCAGCGCATATCACAAGGTGTAATCTGCAACCTCTTCAGCCATCTTCAAGTAGCTGAAAGGGATACGCTGTGTAGAAGCCGAGCTTGTGTTGTTTGTTGATCTACGAAATTGCTGTGCGGTTTGTTTGGCATGTGACCGAACCACAATGCTTGAAAAAGATGCTCCTATGAACACCGTGTAGTATCGTCGTGTTCAATATTGCCTGAATGCAAGCAGAGTGGTGCCAGCTGAGGGTTCCGCTATGTAGTAAATCAACACACGTTTGCGCAGAGCACTAAATGTGCACTAACTTTCTGCATACTCTGATCATTTCATTGGCTGCAAAGTGCATAACCTGTGTTGCAGCCCGTACAGTAAAAGCTTGTTAATTCAAAGTTAATCATTAACTCTAATTTTTTGATCATTCGAAATCTGCGACTTGGTCTGACCCAGCTTCGTTAAGTTATATGCATAAGGTGGCTCATTAATTCAAACACAAATTGTTCCCACCGCCGATGATCTGTACTGCACGCTACCGCACCAGGGTGGCTAAAGCTCGTAGCGCATATTGCACACCCGCAATCATTCCGCCACCCTTTCGCAGGAAGGGAAGGAGATGTGGAGTAGCTAAAAACGGCGCATGCATCTAGCCAACGCAGCTGCTTGACTTCGGAGACTCTCCATTAACTGTTTGTGGTTGAAAACGGTGATCTCGAAGCCTTCAGTAGCTTTCCGCATTGTCTTTTGTTGTAGAAACGAACAAATGGAAGCTTTCGGCAACGTTCCGTACGTTGGCTGTTCGTCTGTCTCAGAACTGCGCCAATACGTTTTTTTTTTACGGAGGATTTAAATCCTGCCGAACACAATGCTAGATTGTTAGTGCAATAGGACATCTGGCAAAAAGCATGCGATATTGAAACGCACACTACCAAATTTCAGCGCAAAAAAAAAAGCATTGTGATCAAAGCTGCAGTGCTAATTGGTTTAGCGGTTTGCAACTCGGGGCTCATAGCAGGGAACAGCGTGCAACCATCCTGCAACTTTTGCTTTTTAACCAAAACGGTCCCACAAATTTCAGAGTCGGAAGAGAGTTGCGTGGCCGTTTTTCACAGCTCAATTTTCAAGCCTTATAACCCTGATCTTCCCGAGCCACAAACAGCTAAACTGAGCAGCGGCACTTCAGAAGTGGACAGAGGTTCGTTCTAATCTGGTCATGATATACGCTTGCTAGTTTGAACGTTGGCACCGTCGATCCACTCCTTGGTCAAAAATCACAATTGGTCGTGCAATTTTGAATGCACTGAACACCGGCCACCCCTTCGATTTTGAAGGTTTCCATTCAGACTTGAAAACAAATCAGGTGTTGGCCATTGCCTTCCAGGAAAAAAAATAAAGGGTGATCACGGACAGTTTAAAACTATAAAAATAGTAATCTCACATCTGCACAGTTGCTTCCTGATCTTACTGTACTGTCTTTTCTTTTCACTTCTGTTATTTTGAACTTTGGTTAATGCGAACTGCATTGGCGTCCCCGCGGAGTTCGAATTAAACGAGTTTTTACTGTACTAAGTGCGATAGTAAATTATTTTGTAGAGGCAGACTTTGGACGAGGGAACTATATTAGGAAATATTCTCAGCGTGCAGTGTGTGCTTTTTCCAGCGATGAAATAAATTTCATCGCTTGCTTCTTGTTCACAGACATTGTGTATTTCCTTTCTTCCAAACAGTGTGCTCAGCGTCAACCCAGAAGTGATCATGGACTCTGCCGTGCACATAGTCCAGCAGCTGACTCCGCAGCAGCGCTCCGACCTGCTAGCAACCATCCGGACCCTTGAAAACGATCCGCTGCCCACTGCAACGGCGACGACGAGCAACGAGTCGCCGACAACTCCCCCTTCATCGTCGGACTCGGCGTCTTGACAGACCGCTCCGTCGGCGCGGCCGCCAAAGTCCGAGCGGAACCGCGGCAGCCGGCGCCGCAAGCGGAGGTCGTGAAAAAAGAGCTGCTCCTCCGCTGTGCCAAATTTACAAGCTTCTCTGAAAAAAAAAAACAACCAGTCAGCGCACATATCTGCGCAGACAGACACACCATACCCAGACTCTTTTTTGGCCAGTTGTGACCAGTGCTTCATCACCAAGAGCCAGTCCTACCTGAACTGTTCCTGTTCTGGAGATGCCAGCGGAAGATGGATTTGTTGAAAGCGACATTGTTGAAAGTTGTCTGCGTGCTACTGCCTTGCGTTTTAGAGACTGCTTTTCGGCGTTTTTTTTTTTTTTTTGACGATTCATCTGCGTTACAACCTTGTGTTATTTTTTTTTTTATGAACGCCCTCCGCTGCATGCATTTGCATGCAACATTTTCGTAGTAGGAAGCTGTGCTACGACCTTTCTCACATTTAGCTACTGGGAGCTTGGTTTTAGAAGCCACTTGTTTAGGAAGTTTCTCATTTTAACATGTGGCTTTCTCAGATCCTTCCGCTAAAAGCCGTTATCAGTATTCTACTCGTAGTGCTTTTAGGTGCAGTAATTTTTTTTTCCTCCGAGATCAAATCTGCCGCTAAAAGTACAATAGCCACGAGCGCCCAGGTCAGTCAGCACGCAGTTTTTATTCTACATATCGTATTCCAGGCAGTCTCACGGTCTCAGCCTCACGCTTAAAAAGGAAATGAAACTGACAAGAACTCTAATGTATGTTAAGTGTTGAAAAGGCAGCTTGTTGGTTTAAGTCGTTTAGGACCTTGTCAATTCAATCCTCTTCCCCGTGAAACTTGCCTCGGGCCCAAGTTTCCTTCTTTTCAGAAGTTTCCCCTTTCGTGGCAGTGATAGCTCTGTCTCATTACCGTCTTTGCATTGATTCAAAAGGCGCGGTGGATGCCTCGAGTGTGTTGCTAATTGGCAGCTGCGGAGTAATTGCGTGCCAGATTTGGGGCCAGATTTTATCGATTTCATCAGTTTTTTTTTTTTTTTACTTGCGCTACTTTCCGGCATGTTCTTTCCTCGTTTCATTCTGTAGGTATTGCATTTCAGTTAAGTTTTCATGGTGAATCATTTGATACATGCCCATTATCACAAATTTTTATGAAAAATCAGTTTTCAGGTTCAGGATCGTGAGACACCTTAGACTGCTCACAATTTGTTTCCTTTTTACGTTGATGCCGAGCAATGCTGAGTTATCGGAGAGCCGAGATATTCCCTTTGATAGAAAGTGCTGGCCATTTGTAGACTTTGTAAATACGAACTTACCGAAACTTCCAACTCAGTGTCATCTTGTCCGTGTAGGTGTAAATAGTATCTGGCTGTTTGGGAAATTTCCAGAACTTTAGCGGCAAAATGGCTAATGTGAAGTTGAAATACTCGTGTAGTGCAATGCGACCCTGTGTTGTCATTTGTCGTGGAGAAAACTTTTGTTGGCTTATTAAACTAATCCAACCGTGCCTGTCTCACAAGTTAGCTGCAATGGCATTACAGTGTCGCGAGTTCTTTCTGCGCATTGTGCATTTTTTGATAGAGTGCAAACGCATGTCGTGTTGAGAAAAACCATATTTATTTTTGTAATAACGCCAGACGACGGAGGAAGGCAGTATGTTTGGAACTCTCGCACTTGTGAGATGTAAATACATTGCTGACACGCACTGCATTCTTGTATCATGGAAATAAACAATGCATTCTCAGATTGGTGTTTCTGTATTTTTCGTAAATACATTGCTGACACGCACTGCATTCTTGTATCATGGAAATAAACAATGCATTCTCAGATTGGTGTTTCTGTATTTTTCTTCATTACAGAAACTCATTTCTGGCCTCCGCCTTGAAGTTTGTGCCTGTGAAAAAAGCGTGCGCAATTTGTCGCTACAGAGATTCTATGCCATCTTTTGACCAAAGCTGAAACTGCGCTGTTGAAACTTTGATGGGCCCTTACAGGACACCATATTCCAGAGTGCGGTGACACTTTCAGCATAATGTTTTTTTCCCTTTTTCATGCGTTCACATTAGAAAGGCCTGCGCAAGCGGACATGGTGACCGCTGTCGCGTGTGGTGCATGACGCGCATGACATGGGGCAAACCTTGTGACGTCATCACAATCTATCCATCCTGCCACCTGCCTGCTGTATTGTGAGCAAACTGCCCACCGCCGCAGGTGGCAACTAAATTGATGATTGGTCACGAGAGGTTGCTGTTCCAGAGCAACCTGGGTCTTGCAAGCCCCACTGGTGGCTGTGTTCGAAAAGGTCACCTGCTGGGGCTGTGGCGCATCGCTTAACTACTGCACCACTGTGCCACCAGGAGTGGTAAGAGGACACCCAGGGATCTACATATGTAAATTAGAGAATGACTGATTCCGCCGCCGCGGTGGCCGAGTGGTTATGGCGCTCGGCTGCTGGCCCGAAAGACGCGGGTTTGATCCCGGCCACGGCGGTCGAATATCGATGGAGGCGAAATTCTAGAGGCCCGTGTACTGTGCGATGTCAGTGCACGTTAAAGAACCCCAGGCGGTCGAAATTTCCGGAGCCCTTCACCACGGCATCTCTCATAGCCTGAGTCGCTCTGGGACATTAAACCCCCATAAATCAAACCAAACCGGAATGACTGATTCCGCATACGCTGGCATTAACTCATTAACACTACCACATATATACCCTTCCAACAACAAGTACAACAGAATCAGCAGCAATGGAAATTGCATACCGCATTCGAACATACCACCAAGCATCACCTCTAGTTTTTATTCTGTGTTTGTTTTCTCTATTTTGCTTTGGCCGGACACTGCCTTAACAGGTGCTCATTTGTTCCAAAAGGCATGGCTGCGACATCGTCATCGAACGACTTGCTACGAAACGCGACTAATTCATCAGCCAGACCTGTCATTCTGGCTTCGGCATCTGCAAACAGCACCACACATTTCTCATTCTAAGAAACCCTCATATCTGTTAAGGTACGAGTAGTGAGCAGCACCTACGTTTTCGTGCTTTGTGTAAAGTTGGAGCGCGTTATTCTGAGGAGGGTGCTTTGAAAAGCACAGCATTGTGCCGTGCTACTGGCCCAGCATTGTGAGCACGCCGCATGTGCTGCACAGACAGCAGTGAACCACCTGCAGTATTTATTTACCTTGCATACGGTGCTTCCCAAATGCGTTCACTCCTGTCTCAAAGCTGTGCATGTCCTAGAGCTCTCATAGTTTTACTCTAATGCAGAAACGGATTCTAGGGCTGACATGCCAATTTTTTTGTGCTAACACTTTTCCAACACTACATTAATTAGCCCAGCATTTCCTACCCTAGTTGCTGGGCATGCAGCTGTAGAGCCTTCTTTACATTGTCTCTCAATTCCTGAAGCAGGAAATATCTAAAACGAGCCGTAAATTTGCAAATTCAGTGCAACAACCAAATTTTTCTAAACATGCAACTCGCACACAACAGCTTCAGCCTTGACCACTTATGCGCCATAAAACCCCAAAATTACAATAACGGTTTACAACTGTATCTGCAATTTTTTTTCTCGTGAAACATTGTCGCTCTTAGCAGCAAAACACATAGATATTTTGGTCGAATCTTTAGGGGAATCCCCTAATAAGGGCGTAATTACTCATTGGCATCCACCAAAACGCAGCCATACATGTATAGGAAAACTGTACAGCTTCCACAGAAACTTCATAGAAAAATTTGTCCTGGTCCGGGGTTCAAACCTTGGACTATCGCTCCACCGGAGCAGTTGCTCTACCAATTGAGCTAATTGGGATGGCTAGCGTATGGTAGGGTGGATGCCAATGAGTAATTACTCCCTTATTGCACCTCAATGTTTGTGGCCAGGGTGTGGAGACTTCAGTGAAAAAGTTGAAATAAAAGGAAGGGATAAACAAATGCATGCTTTATCAAACAGGTTAACAACAGGTTTATTACCCAGAAAACACAATGGCATTCACACTAAATGTGTATACAAAAATGCCTCTGATGTGTTTCATCATTGTAGATACAAAAAGCTGAACCAAAGCTCAATGCACAAGGAGAATGCGCATAGTGTCACATTTAGGTTACCGGGTCTCTGACCCCACCTTGAGAAAAAGAATAAATACCTTGTGACATGGCGCTCTTTGGCCATAGCTGCCCTTGCGCCATAAAAATCCATAATCATCATCATAATCATCAACATTTAGGTTACCGCCAGCCCACCTCATTATATGAGCTTGGTTAAATATGGTCAGTTCTGGCTTCACATTATTGGTCAATCACAAACAACCACTTCAAAGAGCATCATACGTAAATAAATCACAAACAACCACTGCAAACAGCACCAGATGTGAATATAACTGGAACTCATGTGAAGTGCACCATATAGCCCCGGTTTCCACCAGAAACAATCATTTGGTGCAGTTGATGCAGCTGCTTCTTAAAGCTTGTGCTAGCCCCTCCCCCCGCGAGATTTGAAGAATATAGCATCACATTTAAATTTCCAGTCTGTTTTTTCATGGCTGCACTACAACAGAAATCAGTTACTTTTGTCTGTCGTAAATTACACAGAAATGGCCTTAGCCACAACTATTAGCTTTCTGGGGCTTATCCGTTATCTATCATCATATATATATTAAAAAAAAACTAGTAAACATGACAGAAAACAGCACAGAGAAACGGGACAAGAAAGACGCATACGTCCTGTTCTCCATCAATATTTACGATTCAACAAGTCCAAATCAAGGTAGCTGTCAAATATTAGTGGTAAAGGTGACCCACATGAATTGCATCAGCATTGGCTATTTATGTATCGAATGAAGAAAGCCTTGTAAGGTCATCAGTCAGTGGCACACATTTTTTTTATACCAAAAACTGCATGTTAGTTTGACAAAAATGCTTCACATTAAAAGATGATTTCAGCTTTCTTCGACATAGGTGGAATATTTCTGGGCACCACCAGAAGCACTGCAACTGGTGTAATGCAGTCACAATGGTATAACACACTGCACCTGGCTGACATTATACTACCCAATCTTGCCAGGCAAGATGGCCTGAGAACAAGTCCCATGCATGCAGCTCATGTAAAGCATGGCCCAGACTTAAACGAAACTCAAAAAAAATTTTCCGATGGCAGCTCTGATTTGCCGCTAAGTCCTGAAAACCATTCTTCTCCAAACGATGCTTCCCTAAGGCCTCATAACGGCCACTTCTCTCTTAACAAATTGCAAGGATTGTCGCAGTTATGCTGCCTTCAGTAAAAACACTGCTGTTCCCTGCAACAATGACCGCACTGTACAATGACACTGCAAAAGTACAGCAGAACTGCGGGATACTGCTAAGTGCTGTCTTAAACCTCAGACACTCTGGAGAAACCCCAGCAACCAACTTTTAGTGTCAGCACGTACATTATCAGCAAAAAAGAAACACGCTCTCTGTCCTGTAAAAAGTGAACACATGAACACTGCAGTTGACAAAATATTGCAAAGGGGGTGTGCCAAAGCAGCACACATTGGCACAATGAGATCACACATTTGCTAGTAATTTCGCTCACACACTGTGCAGAGCATGACCTCTCGGGGTTCTTGAATCCACCCATGGCAGTTTTGCTTCCCAAAAATGATAGCTTTGATGCTGTGGCTACGTTTTGCATGCTCATTATGCAAACGAACACTGAGAATGCTTCTCACAACGCTATCAGTGGCTTTGGGCGAGTAACGAGAGATGGTTGAGCAAATTATGAGAACAATAGCACCCACACAATGCAAGGCATCATCGAAATTCGCGAGATTATGAATAACAAGTGTCAACATTTTGAATAAGAGGGCATGGTATATGATATGGTATCGTATGAGGGGCTCTTAACTCCCAAAGCGGCATGTGGTCTATGAGAGACACTGCAGCAGCGGGCTTGAGATTAATTTAAACCACCTTGGAGTTCTTTAATATCTCGAATAAGAGAGAGCAATTAAGACTATATCCATCTAAGTGCTACCACGCAGCTAAAAAGGTAATCTACACTTATCTCAAATCATCGGATGGGTGTCAATGACTACTATTCCCAGACCTCAAATACACTGCTCATTAGTTTCATCGCAACAAAATGCGCATCACAATCGCATTGCACCTGTTCTAGTTAACGTTACCACTGGAACAACCGAGCTGTCAGCTCGTAATCAACGCAAAACAACACTGCAGGAGGAACTGATATGCATTATTGGCACACTACTGCCACACGTTTTCCTCCACTAAACACGCTTGCACCACAAGAGCAAAGCGGCAGGTGACCTTCAATTCCTCCAACCAATGGCGTCTGCTTATTGTCATGACGTCAAGGTAACCGCTTGCCTTGCACCTGCTAGTGGCCGTGGCAGACGTCATCGGTTGGAGGGTCTCTTGATGGCCATTTACAGCTCTGCAGTCTGCGAAGTTACGATCTAACGACACATCCCGATGGGGGGCAGGCGTTAACGAACACGACGTCCTCGTCAGTACCCAAGCGCTTTCGCGCTCTATCCAGCGTCTCGAACGTGACCGTACACAGGCGCTCGGTTTTAGATGGATTCCGATAAATGAACCTCCTTTCCTGAAGCCTGTAGCCGCAGAGCACGATGTAGTGGCCCTGATAGGGCGCATAGCGCGCAAACACCCCGGCCACCTTCGACACGATCCTGTTCTTCTGGCAGGAGTCGCAATGCAGCTGTCCGTGGTCAACTAGCACGATCACGGGAAGCCCTCGGGAAAGGTGTTCCAAGAGTTCGCCGGTCGTCGTAGACTTCTGACAAACGGCGAGACCATTGGATGCGGCGTCTCGGAAGCGATCCTCGACCCTCTGGAAGTCCCACTGGAGCGACTTCTTGTAGTAACACTCCTTCTGGAACATGGGGTTCACGCCGAGCGTTACGGTGGCGTACAGGTGGTCAACGCCGAAGCGTCGCAGCAGGTAACACAGGTCGATGGTCCAGGTGCTCTGGTGGTATCCTTCTTCTTGGCTGATTTGGTCACGGTTGACGAGCAGGTAGCTGCGCTGGTCGTCGGGCAAAACCATGGCCACGCAGGAGACGCCGCAGTCCCACGACAGGCTCTGTTCAACGTGCGGAAGGTGTATGTCTACCGAATCGTGTGGACGCGTCGCTTCATTGTTATCTCTCTGCTGGTGCTGATCCATTGTGGTCTTCGAGGGCCGAGGTGCGGACAAGCTCTTCGGGTCAGTCGTACCACGTCCCCGCGACGCCTTAATGCCGATCGCACTGCGAGACCCGGCGATAAGGCCCCATTTCTTCAAATAAGTAAAACAAGCTAGCTGTGTGTACCGGTTTTGACTGTAAACAGGTCAGTCTTCCGAAGAGCATCACAAAACGCCGCCTCCAGTGCGTCCAACTCCTCTTCCTTGTTTCTGTCACGTGACTGCATTGCAGTACAGTACCAGTCTATTTTTATATGCCTGTCTTGTCCGCCACGCGTACCGCTTTCCCAGCCACAGATTGCTTCCCGTGAGATGGCGCTAGCTTATTACTCTGCTGCAGCGCGGGTTCTCTGAATGGGGCTTGCAGCGCCGACCGAGAAAAGCGACAGTCCGTGTAGGCCTGCACCTCTAACAAACGGAAAATATAATTTCTTATTGAAACTGTACAAACAAATAATGTTTTAGGATGAAATGGTGAGTCGATTCACATGTTTGTAACGAAACTATCACGGTATTTATTGTTGTAGCAGTGCAGGGTATGGACAAAAGGATAAAACAATCCCAGCTGACCAAGGCAGATACATAATATAATTGTTACTTCACCTGTTTTTCTAAATGCGATAACATTATAGTGGCCGTTACATCAAAACCCAACCATGTCTAATTGGTCAGTAGAGGTCGCGTGACCTTGTGACGTTGTCATAACCTTCCCTGATGCGGCACCTTGACTGGTCGAGAGGTCACGTGGCCTTGTGTCATCAAACCCCGATTACCGGGGCAATGATTGGTGGAGAGAGATCACGTGACCTTGTGACGTCATCATAACCCGCCTACCTGCATTTTCTATACCTGCTTAGTGCATTAAATAGCGAAAACTATTATACCTGTGGTTTAGCCATTTCGCTCTGCATCTGGCCGTGGAATCTACATCGTCAGTCGTAAAAGAGAAATACCAGTTGCGCTAATCCAATCAGACCACCATGAATCAGACAAACCTGGTATGCACACCCCCCCCCCCCGCCCCCCCCCCCTGGCCCCACGTCGCCTCCCGCCCTTTTCCTCTCGCAGTTCGCTACGTGGGCTTTTAATTTAAAAGAATTGAGGTGCCATTAAATTAATTTTACTAATTAAAATTATTATAGCTGATGCTGTAGATTCTACAGTACAATATGTCTATATGTCTAAACCAAAGCTATAACAGCGTTCGCTGTAAAAACGGTCAAGAATATGAGCCTACGAGCAGCTAAGAGTGCACGAGTCTAACAAGCAGTGAAGAGGCATGTACGTACAAGATTCACCCTCCCATCATTCCCAGTTCACACCCTCCTCCCTCTCACCGGGCCTTCCTTCTCGGAGGGATGACCCTATTTGTTTTAACTCCGCCGATGATGAACGCTTTGCCACGACGAAGACAAGTCTTCTTGTCGAAACGTTGGCAAGCACCCTGAGGTTTTCCCATCCCTCGTTCACTTAATTGTGATTCTCAAGAACCACCTGAACAACATCTCTCCACCATGGACTATAACCTGCAGGTTTATTAAGAGGTATTTGTGTACATTAGTGATAAAATGAAGGAAACCATTGCGACAAAAAAAAATTGTATGCCTTGAAGAATATTTTCGCTCTTAAAACTGGTCTATGAGCTGCATGCTTGTGATGGGGCTAGGCTGTTGCGATTTTTGCGCCACTCGTCAGAGTGGCTTTTCCACTCAGGAGGCAGAATTCAACTTCAGATAGATTTAATAGTCGTGGCTGTGGGAAAAGACTGCACGAAGAACAACTTATAGGCACCAACATAGGCGGTGAACGAACCAATACAAAAATAAAGCCGTCTCGCAACCCCTTGAACACTGCGCACAATAAATAAGCAAATAATAACGTGCATTCTCTGGGCTAAATCATCATCTGGAGTCCTGAAAATAGACCCAAGAAGGTTCCTCAAGAAATTTGAGGATGTCCTGAGGACAACTCCCTGTTAGAGAAATTTCATGTTGGAGAAAATCCATGGTGGAGAAACTCCGTCTTGGGAGATATTGAGGCCAGCAACAGGACTAGGTGAGGCCATCCTCAGGACGTCCTGAGGATGTTGTTGTGCTGGTGGTGGCGAAAACACTTATTGGATATATAGGGGACGGGAGGTAAGCTTGGATCAGCCCGTAAGGGATCGGTCTTTACAAGCAGGATCGCCTCCATGCAGTCCTTCCGGGTTGAGGATAGGGGCAGGCCCACACCAAGTGACGAGTGACGCCAAAGCAAGGAGTTTAAAAGCAATACGAAAAGGAAGAAAAATAAACCACTACTGGGGAGAAAAGGCTCTCTTACGTTGACATCACGCAGCCACGATTTTTTTTTTGTTTACTGCCGCGCTGAAAGTAGGCATTCCGTGCACGTTAAAGATCCCCAGGTGGTCGAAATTATTCCGGAGCCCTCCACTACGGCACCTCTCTCTTCCTTTCTTCTTTCACTCCCTCCTTTATCCCTTCCCTTACGGCGCGGTTCAGGTGTCCGTCGATATATGAGACAGATACTGCGCCATTTCCTTTCCCCCAAAAACCAATTAAATTAAAAAAATTAAGGATATTCATAGCGATCTGGCGCAAAGAAGTAGATGGGGAGGGGGTGTAAAATGCATTCGTGGCATAAAGGCAAAATAAACAAACTCTCGGCACCTCTTTCTTCTTTCACTTCCACCATCCTCCCTTCTCTTACGGCACAGTTCGGGTGTCCACCGAGATTCGAGGCATTTACAGTGCCATTTCCTTTCCTCAAAAACAAAATTTCAATGATACAACAAACTAATTAATGTTTTTTTTTTAATTTTCGCACGGCCACAAACGCACGAACACATGAAAAAGTAAATAAATGGCATGTCATTTGTCCAGTATGTTTATTTTCGGTTTGGAGTAAATTTTGAAACAGTAAATTATATCTGAAATTTATGAGTGCGGTTTTACCACAGAACAGCGGTTTTGTAGCGGTGGTTCTTATTCTCTGAGCTCTTATAGCAAAAATAATTTACTAAACCAGCTGACGCTGTTCAATCCAACGTTCTTAGACATTTGTTCAATCCAGGTTCAATCATCCTCACGCAGACTGTCCGCATTATCCTTAATTGATATTCGACGCACCAGGGGCGGTATTCTCCAAGCGTTAAACCTCAAACTTTTCAAAGGTCACTAGGTTTAGTAGCCTTTCTAGAGAATGTAACATTTATTTTGAAGCATGACAGGGCTCAAAACACTATCACAGGTCATTCACAGCGGATTGTTAGTCATGGTGGGGTACGACACGAGAGCAAGGGTTGATTTAACAATTTTTCTGAGTTCGTGTGTCTGTGCTTAAAGCAGAGAATTTTTTTTAGGCGACTCCTATTCCCCGAATCGAAACAAAAATATTAATTTGTGCCGCAGTCGGTCACGCGGGCTGCTGGTCGAACAATTGGTACTACCCGTTGATGGTAGATGGCGCCTGTTGTACCGTCGTTCGGCTGCTTAACGATTTGTTTGCATCAGCCAACATTGCGTACTTGATCCGTTTAATTTGAAAAGTAAACACACAGGTTAAATATGCGCAGAGCGAGACGTCGATCGTAGCACCTGGTTGCAGTAGCACCATGACACGTTAAAGAGAAGAGAAGACGATTGGTGTACAGGAAGCAGGGTGGTGTGTGCACTCGCGTGAATCACGACAAACAGCAGCGACGCTTCATCTTTATTTACTACGGGACCCTGGCGGCACCGTCGTGGCAACGACAACGAAGACTGCGTCGGGGGAGCAGCCGAAGCGTTCGCAATAATTTCGTTAATTAGGAGCGATCCGGGCGCTAAGAACGAGCGAAACAAACGCGAAATCCAACCTGAGACGTCGGCTCCGCGTCAGCCATCTTGGGAGAGCCATGAAGACAATAGTAGTGGGAGAGGAGGCGGCGCGCAAGCGGGAGAGGGGCATGTAATGACATCGATAGGTTTTTTTTTTAAGCGTTTTCTAACCTTGTGACGTTTTGGGCTCCGGTGTGATAGTGGTTTCTTGATGCGCGGTGCTCGGGATGTGCGGTGCTGGGGACCCGGGATGTGATCGGAGCGGGCCGGCCAGCGAAAAACGTGCCCAGTGAGTGTGAACCGCGGCCGGGGAAGTGTCGGCGCATTGGCGCGCCTCGAACGAGGCTTAGCTCGCCATCGGGGCCCGCAGGCCTCGGCGGAACCCACCCGCTCGATGAACGTCAGGTGAGGCACCGCGGCGCGCGCGGGCCAGCTCCGTTGAGCCGGAGCCATGGAAAAGCTTCACAAGGAGCCCGGCGATTACACCAAGGACTCGTCGTCGTTCACGCTCGAGCTGCAAAAGTTCCACGAAAGCCGCGGGTGAGCAACTTCTACTTCTTTTTCGGGGCCGAGCGAGTCCCCCGCGAGCCATTGTGGAAGTTTTTTTTCGCTCGGGGAAAGAGTTTTGTCTTTGAGCGCCGGGTTTGTTGCTCTCGCTGTCGGACCGCGGCCTGACTGGGCCCTTTGGACGATCGCAGGAGTCCGTTCCGGCATGCGCCTCGGATAAACGGCCGTGAAGTGGATCTGTTCGCCCTCTACAACAGCGTGACGGCGATCGGCGGCTGGCAGAAGGTAAGCGAGGGGCGGCGGGTTTTGAATTTACCTCCAAATTCTCGCGCGACGCGGGTCCGGGACCGGTCGTCCGACCCCTCGGTCGGTCACCGGGACCCTTCGCGGCCGTTGCGAGCCCAGTTTCGGGCAGGATTTCTCGGCGTGCTCGCGTTTGAATGACCGTCGTGTGCGACGGTCGGGTCTCGGCGAGCTGGCGGGGGAGGGAGAGGGGGCGACTCGCAGTTCGGCACGGCGTCGCTGGCCCCTGCCTCGACGCGTCGGGTGAACGCCGGACACCTGGGCCGACGTGCGGTCGCTTCGGGGCCGTTCGGGCCAGCGGTCGCGGTCGTGGCGGGTGTCCCCGCGGCCTCGAATTGGGCCCATCTTTTCCGAAACAAAGGCAGCCAGCTGCGCTAGGACTAACGTGGATGTCTCTTCTCCTGCTTGTGTTGCCTGCGTCGCAGGCCGCTGTAAGCCGAGACTGCGAAGCGAACGCACGCACGGCCGCCGTGACTGCTTCTCGGTGGGCGGGTTTTCTTTCCTTTAATCGTCCGCGAGCGCCGCGGCCGCTAAGCGCGGAGGCGTTGAAGCGAAAGCTTGCCGTTCTCGAGGCAGGCCCTGATCAACATTTTCGTTTTCCCGGCTCCCCTGCCCCTGTTCGTAGGTGAACGACCTACTCAAGTGGGATTACATTCTCGACAAACTCAACTTTCCCAAGGCCTGCGCCAATGCATCACTGGCACTGCGGCAGATCTACGTCCGGTGAGTGTGCTCGCGAGGCGGCGAGCGCGCGATGCTAGCTTTGCGCATGCTGCGCTGTGTTTACACCGGCCCAGCTTCTTTTCCGTGGTCCACGTGAGACCGTGTCTGCGGCGCGCGCGCGCTTCTGATCCCATTCAAACTCGGTGGAGAGGGGGAAAGCCAGCGTGTGTGTGTGCGTGCGCGTGTGTGTTTTTTCACTGCCGCTTTGCCGGTCGGTGCCTAGCGTCGTCGTTCAACCGGACGTCGCTGTGTCGTCGTTGCCTGGGGTTCTCGACTTTGCGCGCTTACCCCGACGTCGCGTCGTGGTCGCTGGAGGTCCACCTGGAGGACCCCGGGCCCGTACATGCACTCGAACTCGGGTCTACGCCGGCCTCGTAGTTCGCGTTGCGACCGCCATAGTCCAGTTCCAGAGGTGGTGTTTTCGTTGGTCTTTGGGTAGCAGAGGTTGCTGTTGGGGACTTAATGAGCAAGGGAGAACGTCGTCCTATTTTTCAAGACAAGCTCCACAGAACACTGGCAGCAGGTTCTACGAACACCGCATATCTACACAACATTTAGGGAGTGCTTGTGCTTACATTACGGGGCTGATGCGAGATCTTCCCAAAACCACTACCAGTAGGTTCCCCTTGTGATGGTGTGAACTGCTTTTAATATAGCAGCACCTTGCGACATTGGTTGACGAGAGAAATGCTGTTTGTCAAATCAATTTTCACTTGTCATGGGTAACCTACTTGTGCTTATAGTATGTAATATGCAATACATAATCTCCAGCGTAACATTGTTTGACACCCTGAGGAATTATTTACTTCTTGCGTTCTTCATCAGTAAGGCCATTTCGCACAATATTCTTTCTGAAGAAGTAATGTTATGCTGTCTTCCACTTTGCACATTGTTTCAGTTTCACTTCTGGGTACACAGTGATGCTGCGATGTCTTGGGTGGCGTGGCGCTTTACAAGTATGGGAAAAATGCCCTTTTTGAAAATGCATCTCAAGTGAGAAAAGTTGAGCAAATTTTATGCAATATGCCCTGTAAGTGGCCGAGAGATGCTTGGCCTCAAGTTCCTGAAGAGAGCGCGTGACTGTTTTGTGTCCCATTAAGTGGTCATTTAGATTGCCACTTAATCGTGAACGATTAATTACCTGTAACTGCCATTTTTTTATATGGTGATCTCACCTGGAGTTCCTTACTTCACCTGTCAGGTCTTCTCAATTCATGTGTGAATCAATTGCAATAGCAATAAGCAAGCTTACAAGAGCGTTTAGTCTTGGTGATGTTGCATTAATACTAAAGGCGAGAGAGTATTGTATGCGAGCATGTGGCTTTGCCGTGAGCCATTACTTCGTATGATTTTCATGCACAAAACTGTAGAAAGAAAGTTTGTCACACAATTTCGGGACGAGCACATTCCTTTCGGCAATGGTTCGCTTCTTGAAGAAAATGCACCTGCAGATTTTTCATGTCTCTAGGCTCCTAAAGGAAACGAAAAATTTTTAAACAAACTTGCATTTTGAAAATCTCAAGTTCTTTACCACGAAAAAAAAAAGAAGATATTTAACTTTATGCTTGGTGCTTGATGGTCTGAGCTGCTTGTGCATCATGAAACCCCGACACAACAAATTCACCGCGACTGTTTCATTTGCGTGCTTTGCCCTCCGTTAGCTTTGTTTCTTCTGGGTCCCAACCTCTTTTGTTCCTCACAACATGACGCACGAGAGAACATCTATATCCATCAGCATATGTGGACATTTTATCCATGGGAAAGCTGTTTTGCGAGACAAGGTTAAATGTCAACCAAAGGTGACAAGACTGTCCAAGCCACCGAAGTTATGGCCGTTTGTTAAATGCCGAGTTTAAAGATATGCATTTCTCTGTGTTTTAATGTGTCACACTTGTGGCTTGCCTTTCCATTTGCAAATTATTTTTGTGTATGTATTTATAATCAGGCACATTTCGTAACCCCAGGAGGCTGATTGAGTAAGAGCATTTGAGCAAATGATACTTAGGCCGGAATTTGAGTGAATATAGAAGTACGGCCACTTTTATGGGTTAATGGCTTTGAAGTAAAGTCGTCGCTGCTTAGATTATTCTCGTCAAAAGCTTGTATATAGCCTTGAACTGAACATCAGCTTTGCTATTGTATGCTTTTGTTGTGGTGTGTGAGGCTAAGAGAACATGTTGAGGCTTTACAGAGGGCTCAGTATATAGATGTGAGTGTGTGGCATGTAGCAGATTTTGATGAGGGACCAGAAAAAAATAACTGAGAAAGCAACCCATTGTTTTTTTTTTTTTCATTGCTTTAATTTCGCGTAAAGTGGGGTGGGGCAGCATGGGGGACTGTGTTTGAATGCATTGTTCTCCACACTTTTCATTGACCTCTTTTGAAATGGTATCTTACTTAAAAATGAGGCATTGTGTGTGCTACATTTTTTGGAATGGTTCCCTTTGTCATCTGTAAAGCATAGATAAGCTGGGAAGATGATTTTATCTGATATAGAAGCTTTTTGTCTACCTTTCATTTTTGTGAGAGTAATGATGGGATTTAATGCATGCAGAGTCTTGACTTGTTCTGGTGGGACATTTTCTTCTGAGCTAGCTAACAAGACCAATTTACGCAAACTTTCAAAGATAGTTTTTGTCTCGTGTAGAGCGGTTCCCTTTGTCATCTGTAAAGCATAGATACGCTGGGAAGATGATTTTATCTGATATAGAAGCTTTTTGTCTACGTTTCATTTTTGTGAGAGTAATGATGGGATGTAGTGCATGCAGAGTCTTGACTTGTTCTGGTGGGACATTTTCTTCTGAGCTAGCTAACAAGACCAATTTACGCCAACTTTCAGAGATAGTTTTCGTCTCGTGTAGCTGTAGCCCGTTTGAAAATGGGAGGTAGTTCGTCATGAAATAGCGTGCACAGAAAAGGCGAAACACTTAAGTATAGAACAGGACAAAATAGGAGCGCACTAGTAGCTGACTTGAAGGTGGAAAAACACTTCTCTTCGGTGAGCATGCTCGCTTCCTGTTTGCATGTGTGAACAACCAAAAAAACCTAACTATGCATGATGAGGCTGTGTTCTTTAGATAAGTGAAAAATAATGAAAAGGTGGGAGAGGGTTAAATGTACCGATAAGTGGTCCTAGCGAGTGGTTATGCGAAAAACATCATGATGGCGCATGTGATCACGCCTATTTAATTCCTCGGATCTTGCGTTCTTTGTCCAGTGATAAAACTGATGTTTAACTAATGCACGAGTCATTGCCTGCCGCGGTTATGTTGGAGGCCTCCAAATTGCTTCCCGTGGTGGTTGCAATTGCATACAGTACTTTTTCCCACGCAACGGTGCTGCAAGTGCACGTACGAAATACCTATTTTGTGTTATCACATGCCTTGGAGTGCAGTGTTGTGGGATGCTTCATGTGTGTGTGTGTGTTAATGCATAGTTTGCACTTTTAAGTTTAACTTGTACGACTGCTCTTGACTGGTGTTCTTGGGTCTAGATCAGCTTGATTCTAATTTATAGCTCTGTAAACGCCAGCAGTGGCACCAGTCCTAAAGCTTTCTTGCAAAATTTCGTAGTTTTTTGTCTCCTTGAAATGCTACGCTGTGAGAGTCCCAACACCGAGTGTGATAACTTGAAAAAATACTCGTCTGGGTGAGTTGAGGTGGCATTAGGTTGGGAACACTGCAAAGAACAGGGTGAACAAAAAAATTTGGGACACAAGTGGCTACTTCAAACTGATCAACTAGTCCAAGAATCAGCATTGTTGATCCATTTATTTGGAAAAGGGGTCGGTCGCAAGTCGGTGTTCGCATATGTCTTTCTGGCTGGTGCTGCTATTATGTTTGATTCAACACTGTAGAAGACTCTTAAAATGATGCATACACGTAGCTGATGGTTCTGTATTTACATATTTAGTGAATTGGATAGTGAAGCTTCTTATAACAGCCTACATTTAATGTACCGAGTGGCAAGGAAGGAAAAAGTACTTGCTAGGTACATGCAGTAACCCACAGGTTATGCATTGCACCTCTCTTGGTATAACTGGAGCTGTGTATCAGATGCTGGCATGATGTAAATTTTTTACTTCGGAAGTACATAGGCTCACTTGCATAGTCTATGCTCTGAACATGTCGTGAACGTGAAGAAAACGACAGTGGGGAAAAAAAGAGACAGCAGGAGCTGACAAAATGGCCAGGAAAGCAAGCCTTTGCAACATTAGTATTGAAGATGCTGGGCAAAAGCACAGGCAGCTTTCTCAGAGTTCAACTGCAGGGTTTTCTATTGCTTATCAAGTAGTTACACCCAGATGTTTGCCCGTGGTTGCTTGCCAAAGCTCGAAAACATGTCCCTGGCAAGGCTACCGGGGATGGTTGTTCAGCAACTGGATACGGTGCTCTTCAAGAGGAAAAAGAAATTGGAAGTTTCAAGTTGTGCAATTCACAACAGGTTATTTTCATCAACATAGAGTGGTGGGGGACTTCACGAAAAAAATACGCTCACTTCTTGCTGTGGCTGTTGCATGCTTTGTGGATGCAGTGGCAGGCTGAAATTTGGCGGGCCTCAGCCCGAGACAGGCCGGAAAGCGTTGAATTTTTCCGCCTGCGGTTTTAGCATTTCTCGTGTCTAGCGGTTCTACTTGGCACATTGATTTGCTCTAGTCTCAACAATTCTCACTGCGCACGGAAAAGCTCACACTGTGCATGAAAAAACCCGTACAGATGCAGCTGTGTTTTAAATTAACGTGGCATTTAGAATGGGCGCGCCTCTGAGGTCATTGCCGCATGCCACAGGGGTTCGTGAGAGACAGATTAGAGACGTTCACGACGAGAGGTTGCAGGTGTTTTCTTGGAATGCTATGGGACAGGCTCATTAGTGCTTGTTAGCGAAGACCAGTTGTCAGAATCGTAGTACACTTTGTGTTTCAAAAAGCAGCAGCCTGATCATTAGTTTGATATTTTTATGTTGGCAGATTGTCATGCGACCTGTGGAAGAAAGCAATGAAATGAGTGTTAGTGATTGAAGTCAGTACTTGCTCGTAGCGGCTATGCATAAGTGCTAGGCTTAGGCAATGAGCAGTGCAGTGAGCGATGGATAGGGAAACGTAAGGTGCAGCATTGATGGATGAAAATATAGCAGTCAGCATTTGTAAGTAAATGCGAGTTTGGGGACTTTTTAGCTCAAATAAAAAGAATAAAAGTGGGTGTGGGCAGTTCATACCAAACAAATCTATCGGTCTTTTGGTTCCTGAAAGAAGCAAATGTTTTAAACAAGCTTAACATGTTGAACCTAGTTTTTCTACTGCAGCAAGCAGACACATTTACCGTGCGTTTGGAGCATGGCAGTCATAGCTACTGATGGAGCATAAAACCCAACACATGCAGTGGCATATTAGGGTAGCAGGGCACATTTCGAGAATGTGAAAACATAATTGAAATGGGGGGGGGGGGGGGGGGGGCTATGAAGAGCCAAGCTTAGGAGATTTCCTGGAGCAATGTGGCTGTAGCGAACTACTTTAGCGTGGTTGACGGTGGCAAATACGTACAAAGTTCACAAAGCTTGTCTGGGGGAATTTTAGAAGCTAGCATTTGGAAGGCTGGATTCCGGAGCCAGAGTGATGTAATTGAAAGAATCCACGGGTCGCTGTACAGGAATTGGGGATTCTGTGCAGTTTGCAGCTGTATATTGATGAACTGGAGAGTTCAGGCTGACATGCCATACTCTTCTGCTTACCTGGGGCCAGCTGCAGGAAAAACTTGTTCTGTTTCTGTCTTGTTTTTTTTTTTTTTTGTCACCAGTAACCAGCCGTGGACCATTCTTTTCATAGGTAACATCACTGCAGATTGCTGACATTTAGCGGGAAAAGTTTTTGCAACGGCCTGTGGTGGCCTGCGTAGAAGCACGTGTTTGCTATCGCTAGGAAAGCGGGGATAAAATGCTGGTCGTGCTGTTTGCATCATAAGCGCACCACACTCTGCACAGGTGTTCAGTGGATGAACGGTTTAGTTGGTTAGTTATCTTTTTTTTTTTAGCTTTATTCTAGATGGATGGATTTTGCAGACCCTTTTCTGGCGGTTCAGCGCATTTAGCAGCCTGTGACCTTTGCACAGTGCCTGTGTCTAGCTTTGCATGTGCGTGTGTGCCCATACATTCGAGGGAGGCGAGACTGTGTCACGCCTGCGTGGAAGTGTGCCCTTTGGAAAGCCATGAATCACATGCCTGCTGTGCCCTTTGGAGGATGGGGTGTGCCAGCGAGGTGTATTCGCTTTTCACTTAGTCTGCGCAAGCATGGCTTACTATTCTCTTTCTACACTACAGATTTGTTCAAGCCCCTTTTGAGTTTGCAGTGCGTTCACCTAATGCGCAGATCTGTAGGAGATGCACAAGCTGCTTGCTGTTACATTGTTTTCGTCACTGCTGCGTAATTTCTATCCGTAACCTCAGTGTGTTGTCATCCCCGTCGTTGCAGTGATACTCTGGCTGGCGATGGGGGTGCGGCATTGTCCAAGTCACTGCCACTCTGTGTGCCATATGTACAATTGCGCTCAGTATGAGCTGCAACGCATGAGCTGTGGGAGGAGATCAGTTCATGAAGCAGTGCAAGCCCTATGGTGCTGGAAATTTATGCATTTAGCTGCCGATGCAAAGAACCAAAAATTACTTTCCACCTGCTTCTATTGACTTCTACTTGGCTGGCTTGTGTCAGATGTTGCTTTAGATGTGCCTATACGTAGTCCACCTTGCTGTATGGTCTGTCCTATTGAAAGTATGACTTTTGAAGATCAAACTCGGAGAGCAGCCGTGAGGTGGTTTTCGTGTTCTTCAGAGCCAGCCTGCTCTTGCAAAGCGTCGGCGCCTACCGCTCGGAGTGGTGATTATGATAAGCACTGACAACACTATCTTGGCTCCAGGTTCCTGAAGAAGCAGTGTGCACTTGTTGCAGCAGCTTGCAGCTGAGGTGGAGGTGTGTCATCCGATTCTTCAGAGCCCCTCGATAAACTTGGTTTTATGGTGGGCTGAACTGATCTCTATGTTCGCGCTGTCCAGTATTGTTATACAAGCCAGGCCGAAGGTTGCAGAAACTGTAGTCTTCGGTGCCTTCTGCTCTCAAAAGCTATCTTCCCCTCCAAGCGTCTCCTCGGTCTGCTTAGGCAGCTATTTTTAATCAGTGTTCATTGTTTTGCAACCTTGGCTGGCTGGAACTGTTGCCCATCTCGTTTTGTTCTAGTGCGCCAGCACTAAGGCTTCCAGTCCCGAAAAAAAAAAAAATGTTGTCTTTGTGTTTGAAGCCAGCTTGACCTGCAGAAATAAAATAAATATGGCCGTGACTGCGCCGCGCTTGGGTTTCGAACCCGTGCCGGCGTGAACAGATCAGCTTTGCTGGCCGTTGCACTAGAGCACCATGCTATCGCCGCAGTTGGTCATCCCTCATGTTTAACTGCCACTCTGTCACGCTGCCCGTCGTCTTCATCAACTCCGTGCGCAGTGAATCCAGAGCACACCGCTATCGCAGTACCCTCTTAAGGTGTGTTAAGTGGTCCCCAAATTTTACAGTGCGCTTCGAGTAAGGTCCTCAAGCGCCGATTTCGCTGATCTTTGCCTGAAGCCTGACACTGGAACCCTAAACTCAAACCGAAAAGTGAAGCGAAACTCGATGTGCTAATGCGCATGCTTCGCATTTGGCGAAGTTAGCTAAATCGGCTGTCATTTTTTTTTTTTTTCTGCTTGTTCGAAGCAACTTTCAGTAACAGCCAGTTTCAATATTCATTCTGTTTAAACTTTTATGCAGGGAGGCTGTGCAGTCTTTGATTGAATTTCTAGTTTCTACAAATTGTGCGAGTGGTTTTCAATGCTTTAGAACACTGGGAAATGAGATGATTTTATCTTGGACGTTCAGGTTGAAGTCCCTGTGAAGAGGCATCAGAGCAGACCTCTGCTTATGAAAAAAAAAAATAAAAAATCGTTTGCAGCCGTTTATGAATGCATGCTGCAGGTTTTTTTTTTTTTCTATCAGCATATTTTGACCTACTTTTTTGTGTAGAGTAGACTGATTCAGACTAGGTGACCCTACATATAAATTTTTGTTGAGGATAATGGATATTTATGGTTGTTGTGCTTTTGTGCTTTTTAGAAGAACTGTTACTACTTATCTGGGGAAATTCCACGCATCCCAGCATGTAGCTCTTGTGCAAGGTATCAAATAAAGAGCACTTCCTTCTTGTCATTGTGTCACAGAGGGGTGGTTTTGATGAGAGATTCCTCACTGGCTTTGCTTAGGTCTTTGATCCTTGTGGCACCCTTGGAATTACACTCCCTTTTGTCAACCTGGCTGCTGAAATCAGCTGCTTTCACTCAACACGGTGTGTTGGTCTGGACGATTGTGTAGCAGAAGTGTTTTTTGGTGGGCTAGTTGGTGATTGAAGTTCATTTTCGAACTGCGCAAACATTAACCACAGAGCAAAGGACGCACACATACGAGAGGCATGTGGTGTTTGGACTGTTGGCTGCTGTGTGCGAGAGCTTTGTGCCTAAACACGGAGGGGTGTTCTTATTCGGGTTCACATTGGGAGAGGGAACCTGGTTAGTCGTTCTCGTTTTGGCTGCTTGCATGAAGTCGCAGGAGCCTCGGAAGACGCCGAGGAGTGCATGGGCATGGAGCACATAGGGGGAGCTCATGTTTGCCGACTTGCAGAATTTGTGTTTCCAAGAATGCTGCGATTAATGCGGAGTTCTTCGATGACCCTATTTATGTAACTCGAGAGCACTGCCATGCTAATGTTGACAGAGTCCAGCACATTTTCTTTGACTTGTCCTATCCTCGCCTCCTGCTTTGAGATTACCCTATGTAGTGCCTATTTCCATCACCTGCCAGTGCAGGCAGCTGTTTTGGAGTGGGAGTGGTGATAGGGAGACGAACATGCTCTGTACGTGCTGGACTGTATCTGGCAAGTCCTCCAGTGTAACTTCCTCTTAATCTTTCGCAGCACAGAAAGGTTAGGGGGCATGAAGACAGCTGCGGCATCAGTTTTTTTTTTTTGGGGGGGGGGGGGGGGGTCTTCTTCGCCTCATAACTTGTGTTCTCAGCATAAAGGCTGTTAGACAATGCGTTGTGGGGTTCTGTAGAGCTCTCCAACCCCAAGACGACATGGCGTGTTCCAAAGGTTGAGTGCTGAAGGCAGGTTTTCTGAACGCTCGTGTCGCTCTGAGCCTTTGGAATGTAGAAGCAGTGATTTGCTTGTGTTCGAGAATGTCTCGGAGGTAAAAATAAAATAAAATAGTACCTTGCTGGTCAGTCGTAACTCGTAACTACCGGTTGCCCAAAAAGAAAATGAACCAGCGTAATGGTCTGTCAAATCCGTCCCGCCTTGGTCGCTACTAGCTTCCGAAACTGCTTGTATGCCGCGCTGGCCGTAAGGGGCGTTTTCGGGTTGCGCGTACAAGGCCGCAATGACGCAACGGTAGCTAAGCGAGCGTCGCGTAGTCTAGTAGGACGAGAGCGCACGCGTAACGGTTCCTCCCACCTTTTTTTTTTCATTTTCGTTGCCTGGTTTGTACCCTCGCCCGTGCCTCTGTTTTTCCTCCTTCTCCTCCTCTATCCGCCGCTTCGTTCGCCGGCAGTTCGTTCACCACCAGCACCACCGTGTTCGCCGCCGCCACAACACGGTCAAACCAGCCGGCGGCTACTGAACGGACCTCCGCCCCTCCCGAGTCAACGGGTTGCGTTGGTCGTTCACTTTCGCTCGCTCTCTTTTCTTCTGTTCTCCTCTCCTAACTTCCGCCTGGCGTGCGCTCTTCTCTCCATTCCCACCCACGCTTCCGTCTTTTCTTCCGCGGCGGCGTGGTCGTTCCTGCTCTTTCACTTTCGCTCTTTCCCCTTTCTTCTTCGGCAGGCGGTCTTCTCTCTGTAGCTCACATCGTTCCATCTCTTTCTCGGTGCCTTCTGTCCTACTTTCTTGGGCTTTCTGTCATCCTTCGCCGTTGCAGTGGTGGTGGTACCGTTCCTCCCTCTCTTTCTTACGCATGTTTTTTTTTCTTCTCTTCGCTCGCTCTCCTTCTCCGATTTCGTCTCGAACGGGAGAGAGAGGTGCGCTCTTCTCTCTATTCTTCCTATCGCTCGTTCCGCTGTGTTCCGTAGTCCGCGAGTGCGGCGTCATCCTTCCGGAGGCGCGGCGTCCCCTGCGTTTCTATGGAGACGGACTTTACGACGCTGGGAGAGGAGGCACCGGGCTCTGCCCTTGCGCCTACCTGTCTTGCCTCGCGAATAAGGCTAGTAGTGCCGGGGTCGCCGTGACGCGCGTTTGTTGTGTCCGTCGTTCGCTCGGGTGTCACTTTTCCGGTTGACAGGGCACGTTTTTCTCCTTAAAATAAAAAAAAAAACCGTGGTTGCGCTAAACGGGACGCTGAACCTCTGAGGGTTTTTTTATTTTTATGGTGACATTATGAGGTCAGATGGGCTTAATTTTTTTTTTATTTTCTCCATGGCTACACGAGGGATCGGTGTAACTACTACTTTCAAGCTACGCAATCCTCGGCAAATAAATGGATGTTAGAATCTAAGCAATATCAGCGCATCTGTTATTAAAAGCAAGGGTACGTCTTAACACCGTGCCTTGAGGAACACCTGAGATGACTGGACAATGAGGGGAATAGTATACGTTCTGTAAACCTTTTAACACCCTTTAATCCCCGCTCAACAAGCCTGTCGCGCTGTCCGCTGTGAGACCCCGATAGTGGCAGAACGGCGTGAAATTTTCGCCGCGTTGGGTTTGTGAGAACACCGTGTAAAACAGACAAAAAAAAAATGTTGCGCCGGTTCGCGCGATAATGAACTTGATTCGTCGGTTTTTCTGACTGCGGGCATGAACAATAGGAAGACAGTTTAGGAAAAAAAGAGAAAAACGCGCGCGGCGTGTCGGCACACTTGTCTCGGCAGAGCCGCGTCTAAAAAGAAATAAGAATTAAAAAAAAATCAACAGGCGCAGCCTGCTGCGTCTGGTCTTGCGGCTCTTTACACCGGCGCGCGTACACAGACTCACGAACGGAGTCTCGCCAACGGTTATATGCGTGTTCGAAACTCTTCGCCGTTCAAATGGCGATGGCACGCGGTCTCTCGGACGACTCGTGTGCGCATGAAAGATTAACCCACGCGTGTTTTGTGTGACGTGCTTTTATAGGAGAGTGGTTGGTCTTCGCTGACGCCAACCGCCGTGTTTTTTCCGTACACGTTCACGTTGGCTTGTCGAGCGTGCGTGCGTGCGTGTGTGTGTGTGTGTGTGTGTGTGTGTGTGTGTGTGTGTGTGTGTGTGTGTGTGTGTGTGTGTGTGTGTGTGTGTGTGTGTGTGTCCTGATAAGAGATTGCGGTTTCTTGTCGCGTGCTTCCGAAGGGACGAGATAAAAGACGGACACGGATAAAGACAGCTGCCAGCTGCTGTTTGTTTCGGGGATCTTTTTTTTTTTCGGTGCAAAAGCTTTTACTTTACTGGCAAAGGTGAAAAACTCGGGCTGTGTGTGAAGCGTCAACCTTCGACGCAGCGCCACCGGCGGTGGGAGGCCTTGCGCAGCTGCTCAGTCAACGCAAGCTAGGCTGGCCAACGCGTAGCCTTTGCTTCTTTAATGAGCCCCACCCCGCCGTCAGTGGGACATAGCGGCGGCAGACGCACGCACGCACGCACGCACGCACGCACGCACGCACACACACACACACACACACACACACACACACACACACACACACACACACACACACACTTTCCACGCCATTATGGTCATTGAACCTCTAGCGCCCCCAAATTTGTCCAGGAAAAACTAATGGGCCTAGGCCGCCGAGTTCGTGTGAAAAACGAAACCTTTTTGGTGGTGCTACTAGCGGTTTATTAAAAAAAAACTGAAGGAAAAGAATGTTGCCGGCCGCGGCAATTGCCATCTAATTAATATCTCAAGCACCCGAGCTGCAGCCGGCGGAGGTGAAAGGCAAAGGGAGAGGAGAGCGAAAAGTATATAGGGGAGCGATAACAAGGAAGGACAGGGGAGAGCTTTGCACACTACAACGGCGCTTGGAAATTGCAAAGCTTGCATTTCACGACGCTCCTCTAAAGAAAGGCAACCACTTTTTGTTTTGTTTCGGAAGCCCGTCGCGAGTCTTCGCATTCGGTCAGTCGTCGGCCCTCAGGAGCTTCTCGAAGCCACCACTGGTCGTTCCCTTGCTTGGGGGAATATGAAAGTCAGGGTCCGAAGTCTGAAAACTGCGTACTTTCACTCAGAAACGAGGAAATTTTTAGGATTCTACTTCTTTAAGGTTGAAATAAGTTCTTAAATGGTAAAAAAAAAAGGGAAGATATATTGAACCTAACGGCACTAGGCACTTAATTCAGTGAATGGCACCAGCCATCACCCAGTTTCAAAGAGGGGACACCCACCCCTTAGCATCATCCGTCCATTCATCGGCGCGGGCGCTTTGCTGTTTCCTCCTCTCGGCTCCGCAAAAAACAACAAAAAAGACGGAATTCAGTGCGTGCGGGGCAGTATAAAAGCGCGACTCGGAGCGCCCCCCCCCCCCTCCCCTCTCTCCGCCGCGGCTACCGGTTGTTGCGCGGGGTGTAGCAGTTATCGGTGATCGCGCAGCGAGCGAACAACGACGGCGGCTTCCAACCGACCGAACCGGCGGGTCCGAATCGGCGTCCTTGAGCGAAAGCGCCTGGCTACTTCCTCCCCTTGTCGGGAGCTGCAGGCGTTGTTCGCTCACATTAACGTCGCCGCTCTCTCTCTCTCTCTCTCTCTGTGCCTCTCCTCCCCAGGTCTGTGGAAGAGCTCCGCTTCCTTTTGTCTATTCTGCTTTGATCTTTCTTATAGTCGTCGGCGTGCGCTAGATGCCGGTCGTCGTTTTAGCTTGGTTTTCGCCGCCTTGGACGACAAGGCTGCCTGGCCGCGACGGGGGAAAGACTAGGGCGTAGGATACAAATCTCTCTTCGCCCTGCTGCCGTGTGTTGTTCGCGCTCCGTAAGCGCCGGCGTTGAAGCGGGGCGCTGATTGAAGTCGGTCTGTATCGGTCGACTACGGCTTTCTCCAACGACCACTCGCAGCTGAAATGAAGCTTTTATAAGGTTGGAGAGAAAAAAAGAAAAGAACGAAATACAGGTGGCGCTACCACCGAGCGATTTCAAGAGTAGACTGCGTGCGGTTGCGCAGATTTTAACGCGGATCCCGGAGGCTATGCTGCACCGCCGTTCACTTGCAGAAAGACTGCAAGATCGGATCCCGGAGGCTGTGCTACACCACAATTCACTTGCAGAACGACGGAAACTACATACAAGTGCTCGGTGTGGTCCTCACGAGTTTGTACGGAGCGGCGGTAAAATGACAAAAACCAGGAATAGGCCTGATGAGGAGGAGGGAAACTACTTTATTTCCGAAGAAAGGAGATTCAAGGGCTTCTGGGTGGGCGCCGCCTTATTCCGGCAGTCCACTGGCTTGCGCGGCAGCGAGTGCCCTGCGTGCCAGACCGCGCTGGTGATCATGGTCTCCGCTGAGCAGAATGGCCTCCCATTGCCCCGGGTCTGGCAAGCCCACACCATGTGATGAGCCGAGGCTGTTTCTCCACAGTGTGGGCATTGCGGTTCATAGAGTGTGGGGTACCAAACGCTTAGCTTGACGGGTGTTACAAAGGTATTCGTCTGAAGGCGTCGTGAGTGTGTGTTCCTCAGCCTTGCTTAAGACCTTCGTACGCCTCGCCAACCTCTAGTGTTGAAGGTATTAGTTGTCTGTGGTCACTGTGTTGTGGATCGCGTTCCATGGTCTCATCAGACGTGGGAGAGGCCCGGAGGAGAAGTGGCTTTGTTATGTGGGCGCTTGTTCAGTACTGAGAGTGCACTCTTGTCCTTTCATAAGGTTCCTGCAGGCGTCCTGGGAGTCTGTTAGGATGTCTTGAGTTGGGCCTGGTAGCTAGCGCAAGCGCTATGGCCTGCCTCCTCTGCGTGAGTGGGGTTCGCAGTTTTTATGGACGCGGAGTTAATCAGACGTCCTGGTTGACAACGGCCAGGGTCATCCTTCCGCCTTGAGGGCCGGCCGCGTCCGCGTAGTGTGTCCGGATGATCGTTCGGAGGACTTCTGCCCTGTGAGTTTCTTCTCTGTATGTTGAAATGTGGGTGCATGTGTCTGAGGATCGGAAAGGTGCAGAGTCTCTTGCGTGCTGTCAACGGTAGTCGTGTCATTTGGTCGATGGTGTAGGGCAGTGCCAGTTTGATTTTTTCGAGGAGTAGACTGCCTGTCTGGGTGGTTGCAAGGCGGTTCAGTTCCGATATTCTCTGAGCCTCCCAGGTCTTCCAGCCGCCGCGGTGGCTCAGTGGTTATGGCGCTCGGCTGCCGGCCCGAAAGACGCGGGTTCGATCCCGGCCGCGGCGGTCGAATGTCGATGGAGGCGAAATTCTAAAGGCCCGCGTACTGTGCGGTGTCAGTGCACGTTAAAGAACACCAGGTGGTCGAAATTCCCGGAGCCCGTCACTACGGCGTCTCTCATAGCCGGAGTCACTTTGGGACTTTAAATCCCTCATAAACCATAAACCAGGTCTGCCGGAGTGTGTTGTTAATTCCGAGAAGTCTGGTCCTTGGTGTTGTCTTGGGAAGGCCCAGTGCCGTCTTGTAGGCCATCCTGACGCGAGCCTCCAGCTTTTCGTCTTCTCCTTGGGAAATGCGAAGGTGGGCAGTCCCGTAGGCTGTAGACGTGATACCACGAAGGCTCGGACAAGACGGACCGCCTCCTCCTCCTTTAGACCATGGTTCTTTATCCCGATTCGGCAGAGCATTCTTATTATAATTTCGCGTGTGGTCTTCGTGGGTTTGTTGATGGTCGTGGTGTTTCTGTCCTCCCTTCCGAGAATTTTGGCTTCTGTTACTCTTGGTATACCTCTTGTTCGTCTATGTTATATTCTGATGTTTGTGGGAATGGGTTTACCTATGTTCTTGAGTATTAGGAGTTCGTACTTGTCCGGTGCGCATTGGAGCCCCCGGGCCCTCGCGTACGGATCAGTGTTAAGAAAAAAAATGTGGGAAGTAAATGAAACAGTCACCAGTCACTTTAATTTGCAGTGTGGCGCTCGCCACCGCCCCTATCCAGAGGAGATGCCAGTGTGGCAACCTGTCCATCTGTAGAGCTCCTGTGTAGTTCTTGCTGACCTACCGAGATGTGGCTCGATTTGGAGCGCCGGGTTGTGACGCATCTGTTTTTAGTGAAATTGTTAGTAAAAGAAGTTATTCTGATTCTGAGTTTCGGCCCGACCATGTGCAAGCCCGAACGACGCATCCCGGCAGCATCAGAACGGTTATGAAACGCAGTTTGGTGCCAGTGGCTAATCTCAGAAGGAAGATGGACATTGTGACATCGCGTGTGTCGGCCCGCCCCGCTCGGGGCCCTCGCGTCACTATACCCCACTGTGTGTGCGTGTGTGTGTGTGGGGGGGGGGGATATGTCGTGACGGTGCGTGACGGACAGGCGCCGAGACGAGGGGTAGGAGGAGTAGGGGGGGGGGGGGGGGGGGGGCGAAAGCGAGCGGCCTGCCGACCCTTGGCAGTCGGTTTCTTCTGCGCTTTCGCCTCTCTTTCAAGGCCGCCGCCTCGGGCGCGGCGTTTTCTCCTCGAGGGAAGGGGGGGGGGGGGGGGGGGGAGAGGAGGTCCTGCCCGTTCGTAGAGGAAACGTTGGCAAGTCGACGAACGCTGTGGGAACACGGACTGGACCACCACCGCCGCGGACGGATGGACGAGGAAGTGGCGTGTAGAGTGCAGGACCACCGAGTGGCTCCATGGGAATGTTTGTGAGAGGAGACATTATGGGCCTACGTTTCCCGGGTTTGGTTTTTAGTTGTTTTTTTGTTTCAGGGCGGCGAGGAGCAGCGTTCGTAGATTTGCCTCCGGGAAGAGCGTCGCATCGCGATCGACAACATGCAGGAAAGCGTTGCAAATTTGAAGAAGCGGATATTTTGTGCCCAACTATAGAGCACTTGGCTATGAGGTGCGCAGAACTTCGTCCACTCCTCCCCCCCCCCCCCCCTCGTTGAGGGGGACAGCGACAGATATAGAGGGGGCGCTGTGATTAGCTGGGGAGGACGGACGAGTGGATGAGAAAAGCGTGGCATTGGCGAAGGGGAGAGGTCCGAAGATTGGTGGAAGAAGTCAAGGGAGGGAGGGGTGCATTCGGAGAGAAAAAAGATAGTCAGACTTGGCCTTTTTAGATGCGAAGTGGCCACGCCCGCTTCATTCGTACGGGCGCTTTGACCTGGTAACTTCCAAGTGTCTCCCAAAACTCGAATCCGGCATATTTAGAACAAAATTTCAGGTCCCCTCCGAGTTGGAACGATTGAAATAATATCTGGTTATCGGCACAGGGATGGCACAGCAACCGTCTTCTCACGCTCCTGCCCGAGCCGTGCCGTGAGGGAAATGGAAGGGACGAAGGAGGGGGGGAGAGAGGCGCCGCAGCCTACGATTTTCGCCTGCACCGAAACACGGCCTGGATTCACGTCATGACCTCCTCTTTTCGCCGCCGAGAGTGCGTGCTGCCTGTCCTGCGCTTTCTCTGCATCACGTGCTTTGCTTTTTGTTTTGTTCGTAACAAGAGAGAGGCGATTTCTTGGCGCGTGCCTGCTTTGCGTGCAGCAGGGAAAGTGACCCCCCCCCCCCCCCCCCCCACAGCTCCCTCAGCTTGTTAGCCGTCTTTTTTTCCCCGCCATTTTCATCCCGCAAATGCCGCGAAAGTGAGCCACGCGTGCGGGTGGGGGGACGCTAAACGGGCTGAACGCGTGTTGCGGAGAATTCCAATGAGCGGGCGGTTCTCGCTCGCGCTACACTGTCGCGGCCTCGCGTTGTCTTAGCCGCGTTTGAGCGGCCCCCTTTTCCCTCGTTGACAGGCGGGCTAGTTTCTCCCTGTTGGTGCAGCGCGTGACTTTACCGTAAAGCATTGTCGCGCAGTCGGTCGGGCGTCTTTTGGTTTTAAAAAAAGCCCGTCGTGGCGGCTTACGCGTTCAGTTGTGCACAACCGTATACTACCCGAAGTGTGGGGACGGCTGCAGTAGAAACTTCCTATAGTCGGATGCAAGTTAAGGAAAAAATCCGGCAAATGACTCGCTTCCAGCCAATGGCGTCGGGTGACTCTCATGACTCTGCTAGCGTACGTGGGTAGGAGTGGCGTCACAGTGCAGTGAGGGAACTCCCCGACAATGCAGGCAGGTAGGGGACTGTCCCCGAAAATAAAGGGAGGGGACTATCTCCTCTCATCTGCCACTCCCTGCGTTTGTAGCTAGCAGGCTCATGACAGTCGGCCGGCGCCATTCGCTGGAGGGGAACATTCCTTTGCCGGGAAAAAGCCGTTTCTTGAGTTGTATCCGCCTATAGTTGCACGGAAGAAGCGACGCAAATCGGCCGCTCTTTTCAAAGTTCGGGTTGGTTGCAGTAACTGCAGAGGATTGTGCAGCTTATGCTGTGGCTTGCACATGCTGTGCGAAATCATCCGCGTGGAAGCACTTGGCGCTTAAGGCTGGGGCGCCTCCCTTCGCCCCCTACCCCTTTTTTCTTCCGGGGTTTCTGCTTAGACTACAAACAGAGCTCTAGTATAGTTAGGAAAGAGTCGAAATAAGGTGCAGGTGTCGGCACCCTCGGCCGTTTTCGTAGTCAAGCTAGTTGCGGCGACGCAGTTATTTTTTGGCCCGGATCACGGAGACCAGGCAAACACCGCCATTCACTTCCAAACTGTAACCGCGGATAGATAGCATTTCGGTACGGACGTCGCGAGTCTCAGAAGACTGGCAAGAAAGTTTTTAAATCCAATTTGCTCAGTGGAAAATGCGTCTTTTGCTGGTGGACAGACACGGACATGGCCAGAAAGAACCGTAGAATCGATTATTGTAGTAATAGCGAAAATAGCATTGACTTCTCCCCTGTGTCCCTCCCTTTAATGCGTTAGCCTCGGCTGAGATCCGCTTGCCTAGAATGCATTCACTGCACTAGGCGCCATTTCACCCACGAGAACGGCAGAGTTTAGGTTAAATATCTGTTGGAATTTACTTTAGAGAGGTTGGCAACCCTCACCACGCCGTTGCAAAGCGGATGCGGATTTTTTGGCGGAGATATTCAGTGCGCACTCAAGGCCGAGCAATGTCGGCGAGGTTAGTGGTTACAGACAATGCTAGGATGTTATGAAGCAATTAATGGCAGTCGCGGTGGTCACCGGTCGTTCAGTGTTAGCTGCGGCTTTCTTGAATGTACTTGTGTCTTGGACTGTTGCTGTCGGTGCTGAAAGGTGACTCCGCTGACTGAATGTTGCAGTTGTGAACGGTTGACAGTTGAAGAATGCAGACCTTTCAAGTGTGGTCTTGCGAAGGATGGATAAGCTGATTGGGCGAAATGCGCTTGACGACGAAACATTTTATGCGAAAAAACACTGGGGCGAAGTTTTACGGTGGGCAGCTCTCATGGCTGGACTCACGGATGTCCCTAGCAGCACAGCACATCGGCCCAATATTGGAATTATGGTGGCAAAAGTTGGCCAATTGTTGGACCGGTCATTGCCAATATATTAACAATATTGGGAACGTACTGCGGATTGTACCCGCAATTATGTTCCAATATTGGAATTATGTTGGCAAAAGCTGGCCCATTGTTGGACCGGGCATTGCCAATATATTCACAATATTGGGAATATACTGGGGTTGTACCCGCAATTACGTTGACAAAAGCTGGCCCATTGTTGGACCGGTCATTGCCAATATATTCACAATATAGGGAATGTATTGGGGTTGTAACCCAATTAGGAATACTACTGGATGTTGTGTTACAATCGGAGCGTATGAGACGTCCCTTTGTTCCCGTGCTGTGGGGAGTGGTTTCGCTGAGAAACCTACTCTCCCAAGTCGCGCAGGGACAAAGGCCAGACTCCTCTTCCTTGCCCTAACCTCCAGTGTACTGCCACACACAAAAAGTGCAATATTTTCCGTTGATGTCCCCGGTATTTTTCTCAGTGATCTTGTCCAGCGTGGCCAGCCACCACAGTCGACTAGACCGATCCCGCAAGACTTCCTAGGCTGCCTTTACGCGCGCTTTATTTCGCAAGGCACGTCTTGCTTGGCGAGCACCTGGCAGCATTGTTGCACTATCGACGGAAGAGGAGGGTGTTTTGTTTTTGCGGCCCCTCTCCCTTTCCTCTCCGCCCCGCGCATGCTACGGCGTTCGTCGTGAAACAAAACTCGTGGGCTGGCAGAGAGGGAGAGGAGAACGGAATGACGACACAGATAGTGGGATGGAAGAGAAAGGAGCAGGAGGAAGCAAGAACAAAAAAGCAAAACAAAAGACAGGCGACGACAGCAGGGGGTGTTGCGTCGACCCTCGTCGGCCTTTTTGTCGACGCGTGGTGGAGGGGAGAGTTTCGCGGGTGAGGGGGACGGAGTGCATCGTCGTCGCGTCGTTGGTCGCGTCTTTCTTTCCTCCTCGTCTCCCACTCTTCTTTCGTTTCTCTGCGGGGGAGAGGTGACCGACGAACTTTCTCTCTCCCGACCGCCGGCGAGTGCTGCGGGGAAAGGGTCAGAGGTCGTTGACATGCGCTGCTCTGAGGAAGGGTGAGAGTGGAGAGAGAGAGAGAGGTCGTTCGCGACGCGTGCTTGCGTTGTCCGTCGTTGTTCCCTCCTCCTCCAACGGGGTTCGCGTGCCTCTTGCTCTTCCTCGGTTCTAGGGGTGGAGAGAGGAGGATAGTGGGGGAGGGTGCAACGCGCGTGTTTCTCTTCCGAAAAAGAAAAGCGCTGGCTTGTTTCGCCTTGTTGCTGCCGATTTTGCGCGTTTGGGGCTCGCTTCGGCGGCTGCTACGCAGTGTACAACACCCCACTGCTGGCTGTGCTTACGGTCGGAGTGACGTAGCCCCTGCTCCGCAGGGGTCGAGGGAGAGCTGTGCTTGGCTTGGGTTCGTTGGCTTTCTCTTCGCCTGTTGTGACAACCCGACCGCCGCCACGGAGATGGTACACGTGTCTGTGAACGCTTCCCGCGCTCTTTGGCACTGTCGTTGTCGGCTTTGTTTCGCGTTCATTTCAGTCAGTGGTGTTACAAGCCACGATTTTTTTAGCGGGGGAGGGGGATTTGTACAGGGAGGACCTATAGTCGGATACAACTGAAGAACGCAGCTGCTTTTCCCCGTCAAAGATACCCTTCCAGCCAATGGCGTCGACCGATGCTCTAGTGTGACAAAGCAGGGAGTGGTAAACGAAAGGTGATAACCACTCTATGGTCGGGGATAGACCCTTCTTTCTACTGTGGCGCCGCTCCTTGCATTGTCACGCTAGCAGTGTCACGAGAATCTGCTGACGCCATTGGCTGGAAGGGGGGCTGGTAGTTGGCGGGGAAAAGCCGCTGCGTTCTTGAGTTGTGCCCAACTACAGTGGTTCCAGCATCCAGCCTGTCTGTATGTGGTCGGGGCTGGCCACCGTGGAACGAGCCAAACTAGACTTTCATGGCGGCCATTTCTTCAACCCCCTAATGCGCGAATTAGGAAGGGATTTAGAAGAAAAAATTGCGTCCACATTGTGCTGGCTAATCTACCCTGATGCGAAAGCTTATATCAGACTTTTATTAGCGCGGCTAATATTTTAGAAATCGGTACGTCGCCAGTCAGCAGCACTTAGGGCTTGGTACACTGAAAAAACCCTATATGTCGGAGGATTAGATGCAAGCGATGGGCCATTCTGTCCGGCCTGTTAAAACGGCGCTGCCAATCCTGGGCAAACATTACGCAGCAAGGGCCATTGTTGACAGTGTAACGGACTGGCGGCGCCAATATTTGTGACACACTGGGCAACTGGGGCCATTAATGGAAACAGCAGAGTGGCGTCGCCAATGTGGGGGAAATAGAGTACAAACAGGGCCATTTTTACGGTCTAACGAAGCGGTGCAGCCAATATTGGGAGAACAGCGGTGACGTAGGACCAATATCCGTACCGTCAGATAGTGGCGCTGCATATGTTGGGGACACATAGGACAGGTTGGGCCATCATTGGACTTGTAAGGCAGTGTCATTGCCCGTATTGTGAGCACAGTGGCGAATCGTTTGTAGGACCGGCCTTTGCCAACAAATTTCTAATACCAGGTCGATATTGGACAACGAGGACCGTTATTGGTGGTGTAACGCAGTGGGGCAGCCATTATTGGGAAAACAGGCGCCGTAGGACCAATATCCGTACCGTCAGATAGTGGCCCTGCATATGTTGGGGACACATAGGACAAGTAGGGCCAGCATTGGACTCGTGTAAGACTGGCATTGCCCATATTGTGACAACAGTGGCGAACCTTTGCCAACAGATTTCCTATATCGGGCCGATGCCCTGAAGAGCAAAAGAGACAGCCGACGAGTTTTTATCCAACAAGTGTCTTCCTATTTCTCCCGCAAATGTCCGAAAATGGCGGACTAGAAATAAATAGTATGACGCCGGCAGGAGGTTGCACATTCTTCCACACAGCTACATTATGATCGTAAAGCGCTGGCTGCTGCTGAGGGCGTGTTGGCATCATTTGGCGACACTGGGCAGTAGTAAAGGGTTAGTAAGGGATTACCGCCCTCGTCAGCGAACCACAGCAGTAGACGCGATCAGGGTACAAGTTATCCGGAAATCGGGGCCGCGCCTCGGCCGTTCGTTCATATACTATAAACTGCAATCTTACGCGTACGTCGAAACCGTCAGCTTTCTACCCGTCGGGCGAAAAGGGACCGCGAAAAAACATGCGTGAAGTCAGTGAGTGCGGGACCAACGGTGTGACCCCCCCCCCCCTCATTCCTGCCCCCCCCCCCCCCAAATATTGAAATGGATTCGGCAGTTCTAGTTTGTCCAGTCATTCAGACGTGCATCCCCAGTCTCGAGTGCGCTTTTCTGCATAGCGATCGCATTCTCCGTTACCGCGTCTCTCGCCGTTGAAGAACGCACTGGAAATAAAACCGCCCTAAGGTTACGACGCGATCGCGTTAAGGGGTTAATGCCCTTATACGCGGAATTGGTCATTCTCCGCTTTACATTTATTGATCCCCGGGGGACCTCACACCAATACTGGCACCGTAAGTGTTACTCTCTGGTCACGACAGTTACTCCCAGGTCGTGAGCAGCAGCTTACCAGCTTCACGAGAAAAGTGTTCCCCCCTACGGGGTAGGGAAGTGGAGGCTAGTACAACGAGGCTTGAATTTAAATTGAGGTCAACGCAGTGTGCTTCGGAAATTTAAGGTTAGGCTTCTCTGGAAGAGAGCAGAGTGGATCAAGGACCAAACGTGAGTTTATGGAAGGGGGGGCAAGTTCCTGAGCAGAGCTGGTCAGCGAACAAACGCCAGTTAATGGACGTGCTGCATGATTACGCCTGTATGGGAGTAAAAAAAGGTAATCTGCCCTCTATAGTGCAGTTCCTTTTATAAAAGGGAGTGCGCTAGACGACAGCTTGGTCCCTTTTTACTCCTTGTTTAGAGTGTATAAATGATGTAATTCGAAGGCAAGATAATATGACCGGTGATCGTCAGGGGTAACGTATAAGGTTCTGAGGAATGGCAAGCGTAAGCGGATGGCGGGAGGTATAGTTCAGGTATGCGGATGAGATTGAAAACTTTGCGCAGGTGAGGCGGCCGCTGCTGGCTCAGGCCGGTGCGAAAGCCCAGCGTCCCGCGGCGGACGTAGTTGGGCTGATGATGATGATGGTGACTTGCCGAGGGCAGTAGTAGTAGAAAACTTTTATTGACGAGGAAAATAAGACTCGAAGGAGAAACATACAAATAGGGGGTGTCTTCATTTCGAAACTCCACTCGCCGCTCTAGCCTGCGCAGCGAGCGGTTGCTGCCGACCAAGTTTCGAGCTTGGTATGGAGGTCTCCCATGCTCCTTCGTCGATGGCCTGGGGGGGGGGGGTTTCGGGCCCTTGGGCCAACGTCGCCGGCCGACTGCACAGCGACCGAACGAAGCGGAAGTGTGGCTTGCCACCTCCTCGCGGCTTCGTTGCCGACCGACGTTTCTGTCTCCCTCTCTACCCCCCTCACTCTCTCTCGTCCGTATCATTGTGGTTGCCTGGGCGACGGTGGCGCGTCTTCTGGGGGAGGAGGCCGGTTGTGGATATGCGAGCTTTTGGGGGGAGAGGAGGGGGAAATGTGTTGCCCCCGTGTGAGTGGCGGCGTGCGTGTACGTCCGGCTCCGAGGTGAAAGAGGGAGAGAGGAGCTGTTGCGCAACAGCAGTGATGACGCCGCCGACTTCCGGGAAACTCGGCTGCTAGCGTGGGTGTGACGGAGGGAGGGCCGTTTTCGCCCTTTCTCTCCGGGCGTTCCCCTCTTCTCGCGTTCGTTCCTTTTCACGGTCAGCTTTGTTGCTGCTTTGCTGCGTTCGGCGGCAGTGTATCCGTCCGTTGTTCCCTTCCTTTTTTGCGCCTTTCCCGTTCGGTAGTGTCCGGCCGTTGCTGCTCTCTACCTGTGCTTCCGTTCACTTGCCACCAGTGATGCTCGCTCGGTTCTGGCCTCTTCATAAACGAGCCCTTTCAGGCGCCACGTATTTATCGAGGGCAAAAAAAGAAAGTGTCCCCGGGGGCCGTGTTCTGTAAGGGTCCATTTGTCAATTTCATTTGGCGCGACGTCAGCGTCGGTCGAAAGCAGCTAGCTGTGAGCCACGGAAATAGCAGTGTGGTGGGGTGACCCTCACGTCGACGGTGGCGGAGGAGTTCATCAAAGATATGACAATAAGATCTATTGAAAATGTAAAGAGAGACGCGGAAAAGAAAATGTCGTGTTGAGCAATGAGAGTGATTAATCTGTCAATAATAAAGCAGAAGAAAAAAAACCGTGCCGCCTGTGAGATCCTTATATATATATATATATATATATATATATATATATATATATATATATATATATATATATATTATAAGAGCTAAGGAATTGTTTACGTATAGCAAAGGGTACAAGCAGAGTATAATTTTCGGGCTGCATGGGATGCATTGCAAATCTCGCTCAAATAACAGCGTCCAGACCGATGAAGAGAGCCAGAAATAGAAGTATACACCGCAACCAACACAGTCATCGACAAAAGCTTGAGGGATGCTAACATTATATATATATATATATATATATATATATATATATATATATATATATATATATATATATATATATATATATATATATATATATATATATATGAATGCATTCCGTGTCGCCCGAAAATTTTACTCTGCTTGTGCCCTTTACCGAACAATTTTTTAGCTTTTCTTAGATATTGGCGTTCCTCGGTTACCTCAAATTAGTACATGAAGGACGACTGCCGATATTTTAGTGATGTGTTTCAAACCTTAATGGTAATCACCATTAATAACCCATGTTTGGCGAATAAATGGCCCCAGTCACCTCTGCGCCCTTGATCCCCCACTACATCTACTGCTACTACTAATGCCACCATCGCCACCTGCACCACCACTAATACCGATACCAACCTGGCGTGCGTGCGCCTACGGAATGCATTTCTGAATTATAGGTTTATTGGTTTATGGGCGTTTAGCGTCCCAAAGCGACTCGGGCTACCAGGGACGCCGTAGTGAAGGGTTCCGGAAATTTCGATCGCGCTCGCTGACATCGCACAGTACGGGCCTCTCCATCGAAATTCGACCGCCGCGGCCGGGATCGAACCGGCGTCTTGCATTTCTGAGTAAAAAAAAAAAAGACAGAGAAGTGAGTAGCGACAAGCCGTGCTCTGTTGCGGAGTGTTGTACAGCTGATCGCACGTGGGGTCTGCAGAGCGTACTGCAAAAAAAAAAAAAGCCGCAGAGCTGTCGATTGCGTGTGCGCTCTTGGATATTGCGGCTGCGTTACCGTCCTGGAGGCTCTTTTTACAGGTCTGTAATTGCGGCGGTGTCGCCCACGTCCGCTGCCCGCGATGCGAAGTCGCCGCCGTATGCGCAGCTCATTGGTGGGGAGACGTGACTCTGTGTGTCATCATCTCGAGAGCGTCCACGGTCGTTACCCTAGGCCTGTCCAGCTGACGTTGTCTTGCTCCTGCTGCGTTGTCTTCATATGACTCCGCTGTTGCACCCTGTTGCCCTGTCGTTCCTGCTCTTGTTACTCCGGAGGACAATGGGCTGGTCGTTCTCCGCGTGATGATTATAATGATGTCGATGTCCTCCGGCTGAATGGCACGTACCCACGGCGGGGGATTGGCCAGGGTGAATATATGCCGTCAAAATGAATTTCTTCTTCTTCTGGGTTTCAGCTGGGATTTCACTCTCCGCGTGGCCTTGCTTTAATTTTAATTTTTGATAGCTAGCGCAGTTTAACTCGGAAGCCTTTTTAAAAAGTTTAGCCTCCAGGTTATAGGATACGGACGTCTTGTGTTAGCAGGAGACAACTGTTGCACACTCCTCCTCTTGGAGACGTCGGCAAGCTCTCGTGCCCTTTACGGTCTCCACCGGGTCCCGTCCTCCCTAATTTTTTCCTTTCATCTGTTTATCTTTCTTAAATTTTTTTAGGCTTTTTTTGCTGTGGTTCCTCGACCTATGTACGTACGCATTGTCTGTAAATAAACATTGCTATTATTAATGTTCCTGGCTCATATCTGCGGCAACTATTTGGCCTTATAAATATAAGTACTTGGCTCAGTGTGCCAGGTACCAAATTCTATACCGCATTTTCAATACCTGATCGCGAACTTCAAGTCTGTGAAAATGGCCTCTGTTGTTAGTGGCGGAGTCGAGAGGACTTTCATGTTGGCTCAGCGCAAATTGGGGGGTGGGTGTGGCTTTCTCGCCAGCAATTTCTCGCTTGGAGAGGGGGTGTGTGTGTCTGGAATGAGGTCGACAAAAGATGTCCAGGAAGGTCAGTGCATTTTAAATCCGCGTTTAGGCGTCCCCTGCGTCACCTCTCTGCCACCTTGTGTAGTTTCTCAGAAACGCCTTCGTCGAAGGCGAGAGACCATCGTCGCCGCGTGTGCGAGTTCATCCTCGGGGAGCCTGTCTTCCTACCATCGCGGGAACCACGCCTGGAAAACGTGGACTCCGTTCTTGGCTTGGCCGGTGTCCGGCCGAAACACGATTCAGGTTACGTAAATCACTGGCAGCAGTTTATCGGAACGTAGTAAGAAGAAAAAAAAACGTGGTGTTAGCAGTAACTGATAGCCACGTGTGAAGATGTTCGCGAGTATCTGGAGGGCAGTTTTTGAAGGGCTGCTTAAAAAAATATATATATTTTCGGCCTAACCAATTTGACCCGCCGCGGTGGCTCAGTGGTTAGGGCGCTCGACTACTGATCCGGAGTTCCCGGGTTCGAACCCGACCGCGGCGGCTGCCCTTTTATGGAGTCAAAACGCTAAGGCGCCCGTGTGCTGTGCGATGTCAGTGCACGTTAAAGATCCCCAGGTGGTCGAAATTATTCCGGAGCCCTCCACTACGGCACCTCTTTCTTCCCTTCGTCTTTCACTCCCTCCTTTATCCCTTCCCTAACGGCGCGGTTCAGGTGTCCAACGATATATGAGCCAGATACTGCGCCATTTCCTTTCCCCCAAAACCAATTATTATTATTATTAATTACCGGGCAAAGAAATTCGCACATTTCCATGCAATCCCCTTTACCGGCGGAGCGATCTAAGCGCCAGTTTTCCCTCTCAGTGTAACTGGTATGCAGCTCTACGAGTAAGCAGCATCAGTAGTAGTAGTAGTAGTAGTAGTAGTAGTAGTAGTAGTAGTAGCAGTAGTAGTAGTAAACGCTGTTACGCAAGCGCACAAGCAGGCCCAGACCGCCTGGCTCTTCACCTCAGCCGCTGTTTTCCCCTCTTCACCTTTCCTCCTTTCCCAGTGCTGTCGTCTGTGGACGCATGGGGGGTGGCGATTGGGTGAGGAGACTCTGCGGAGAGAGGGGGGAGGGAGGGACTGGCCGCACCGCGTTCCTTCCCATTCATGTTGCGTGGCGGCCCCTTCTCTCGCCCTTCCCTCCCCTCCCCCGCAATTCACCCTCTCCCCTGTTTGCGGCGCGCTGCCGGTGTGGCAGGAAAAGGTGCGTCTGCGACGAACGACCTTGGTCAAGGTTCTTCCGGGTCTGTCTGTGCTGTGCGCCGTGTGTTTATTCTTTGGCACCCCACCCAGAGGGAAAGGGCGAAAGGAGAAATCCAGGGCGGCCCCCAAAGGCTTCTTCGATTCTTCTTTCGGGCGCCTGTCTTCCAACTCCGCGCCTGGTGGCGCGTGCGTGCGAGGGCGTTTCCCCCGGTGACGTCATTTTCATTCGCGGCGGTGACGCCACTGTGGGGTGGCCCAGTCATCGGCGTCTCCCGTGTGTTGCATTTTTTTTTTTTCTCGGGACGAGTTTTCCCTGAATTGCCGAGCTTCCGCGAAAGCTGCGTAGCTTTTCCATTTGCAGTCGGTGTTGGCTGCGTTTTGGGTGGGTGCTAATGAGTGACTACTCCCGCTTTTTGTACCTTCAGTTCTGAGAGGCGGTTGGGGTGTGGGACGGCCTTAGCTTAGCGTTGCTCTGCTACCGTCAAAGTTAACCCTACGGGCTTCAGTTCAGTCACCCTGTTGTGGAAAACTGACGGTCCGCTTTCTCCGGACAAATAATGCGCGAGTGTCGTATTCGGAATTGGTCGTTCGCTTTAAGAAGCGTGGTGTCTACGCTGTTTGCTAGTTGTCCACTTCGATTGTGAGGAGGTTTGTACTGTCTGTTTCGCTTACAATGAGTGCAGGCTCCCGGGAGTTTCTCTGCCGACTCGCTGTTGCAGGATGGTTGATAGGGACATCGGCTGTTGTGTCCGCTTTCGAAAGCCCTGTCGTTGATTACCTGAAGCTGCCTCGCTTAGTTAACTGCGCGCGAGGGTGGCTGAGCAGTTGAGAAATTCAAAAAGGAAAGCAGAGAGACAGAGGGGTGTGCAATTGGTCCTTCCCGTAGGGCTTTCGGTTTTATGCTAGCGGAGGGCCTCCTTCTTCCAGGCACCTCTTGCCTAGATGGTTGGGGGATGAGAAGCGCCGATTAATGTACTACGTATTTGTTGTGCGCACGGTAAGAAAGGCTTTTGCATGACCCTAATAGCTTCTTCGCAGATGCGCTCTTTGTGGATCGATGAACTCGATCGTTGGGGCATTCCGTCGTGTCGTCGTCTGCCGTGGCCCCGGGGAAAATCCGTTGACGGCGCTTTCGTTTTTGTCAGGCGACGCTCGACACTGGTGGCAGCTTGTCGCGGGCGCTATAACTACGGCCCCTGCTAATGAGTTCGGAACCTTGCTGGCCAGGGACGTCTCGGGTGGTGTTTGCGATTCTCGTAGGCCGGAATAAGCGCTCCAAAGATGGAATCTCAACACAGGTGCCTTGGAAAGGACAATTGAGGACAGACCACTCTGTTCCATTTTTTTAGTTCTTCGTGGAATTCATTTTTTTTGGGGGGGGGGGGGGGGGGGGGAAGGGGGGAGGGGGGGTGCTCTGTTGCCTTTAGTTCGGCGACTAGATATGCGTTTATAGCTGAGGAGTTTTGGAGTTGAAGGGAGGAATATTTCTTTCCCGCCAACCGATTCAAACGGGGCGTTTATTAAACCGTTGACTCCGTGATCGCTACATGCAACTGCTTGGCAGTGCAGTGTAGCCTCAGATATGTGGTAAAATGGGATTTTGTGATTAGGGCGCTCAGTTAAGGCGCTCGGCTACTGATCCGGAGTTTCCGGGTTCGAACCCGACCGCGGCGGCTGCGTTTTTTATGGAGGCAAAACGCTAAGGCGCCCGTGTGCTGTGCGATGTCAGTGCGCGTTAAAGATCCCCAGGTCGTCGAAATTATTTCGGAGCCCTCCACTACGGCACCTATTTCTTCCTTTCTTCTTTCACTCCCTCCTTTATCCCTTCCCTTACGGCGCGGTTCAGGTGTCCAAAGATATATGACACAGATACTGCGCCATTTCCTTTCCCCAAAAACCAATTATTATTATTATTATTATTATTATTATTATTATTATTATCATGAGCGTCCTCAGTGTTTTTTTTTTCTGAGCCGGTTTCTCAGCACAAATGTGCTGAAAAAATTTATTCCCAAAATACAGAAAATAACGCAAGGAAATATGGTAAAAAATTTATTCCGAAAATACTGATAAAGCCCATTAAAAGGCGCAAGGTCCTAGAATACCGTTTATTTTGTTATATGTCGGGATGAAGCGGCCCTCATGTCGGGACGAAGCGGTCATCATGTAAAGCAGAGCTGAGCCAGTATTGGTCGAAAGTGTTAAAAGCTTAAAATTTATTCCGAAAATACTGATAAAGCCCATTAAAAGGCGCAAGGTCCTAGAATACCGTTTATTTTGTTATATGTCGGGATGAAGCGGCCCTCATGTCGGGACGAAGCGGTCATCATGTAAAGCAGAGCTGAGCCAGTATTGGTCGAAAGTGTTAAAAGCTTGTTAATCATCAGATTAACGAAATACTAGTAATAGAATTAATAATAGTAATAGAAAGAGTGCAGACACCGGAACCGTAAGACACATTTTTAGCCATTTGACATGTTTTTAAATCGGGGCATATTATGCTGTCCTGTGTAGGGGGGAGGGGGGGGGGGGGGCGTAGGTGTTTATGGCGGTCCGATTAAATTAAATTTCAAATTAAAACGACAATTGCGTTTCCTGCTGTCGGAAAAATCTGAACACAGCCACGAGGGCCCGTAGAAATAGATTCTAAGAACAATAATTGGATGTAGTCGTCCTCGATGGCGTGGTCCCGTTAATTAAGACAGTGTTAATATCATCCGCCTCGGCGTGGCGGCGCCCGCAGCCCGTCTCTTGCAGCAGCACGCGCACTGGTCGGCAAGCAGCGGATCGGAATGGGTACACGCCTCGCGCTGACGGTTAATCGATACACGAGGCGACGAGTGTCAGCCTCTTTCCGACTGCGCCGATTCCCCGGATGAAAAAAAGAAAGGGAGACAAAAAAGAAACCGTCCCAAATGGGCACGAAGAAAGATATACGGCACTGTGGTGTCTTGATGTTACCGCAGTATGATATGGCCGCGTTTCTGTTTTATTTTTTCTTTACCTTTTTCGATATCTTGCACATAAAATCGCCGTTTTCGTTGAGAGTGGCCTTTTGGTAAGTGGAACGAGGTAGCCTATCGATGCAGGCAGACTTATTTTCTCCGGCCCTTTAAGCGACGCGCGACACACACACACGCACACACACACACACACACACACACACACACACACACACACACACACACACACACACACACACACACACACACACACACACACACACACACACACACACACACACACACACACACACACACACACACACACACACACGCACGCACGCACGCACGCACGCACTTAGATTCATGTGAAATGTAATTACCCTCGGTGGCACAGCGCTAGGAATTCTGACTCTCTGGAGGACTGTTTCGTGTGGAGAAACAATTGAAATTGGAAATTTTTTTGTTTGGGAAAGAAATTGGCGCCGTATCTGTCTCGCATATCGGCGGACACCTGAACCGCGCCACATGGGAATGGATAAAGGAGGGAGTGAAAGGAAGAGGTGTCGTAGTGGAGGGCTCCGGAATAATTTCGGCCACCTTGGGATCTTTAACGTGCACTGACATCGCACAGCACACGTATCGCCTCCATCGAAACGCAGCCACCGCGGTCGGCTTCGAACCCGGGAACTCCGGATCAGTAGCCGAGCAACCTAACCACTTAGCCAGCGCGGCGGGTTTTCTTGTGTTCGGAGAGCCTCAATTTAGTACATTTCAGATCTTAGTTTATCACCCTACTGACCACTTTTATTACGTTTTATCCTACGTACTAGTTTATTACGTATCCATTTTGTTACGTACCAGTTTAGGTACGCGATGGAGGTATCGCTTTGTCTCGGAAGCCTTTCTGTTCGAAAGCTGAATCCCCGCTGACACGATGTGCATAGCATCGTCACCATGGAGACAGGCATCCAGTGACTTTCTTCCGAGCAAGCCGGCAGCCACCACGTTCATTGCGTCAGATTTCCCGACCTGTTCTCCGGGACTCCGTCGGGCGCACGTCGAAGGCGGAACCCCCGCAAGTGCTTGGTCGAAATTATAGTCCACGGCGTGTGGCTGTCTCTCTCTCCCTCTCTTTCTCTAGCCGCCGTAGAAACTCGGTAATTTAATTTAGCCTCGGCGCTACAGCATGTAAGCCTAAATGCGATCACCGCGGGCGAATCCGTTCCCGGGACTCTGTGGGAAAGGAAAAATAGAATAGCAAAAAAAAAAAAAAATCGAAGAAAGCCACCGCGCTCTCGAGGCGACATTCTGGCGGCATATATATGGTCAGCGCTCGTCGCGCGGTGCAGACGGTATGGCCGTTTCAATTCGGAACGCAACGTTGCGCCGAGCGCTCTGCTCCGCAAGATGTATTGCACTGCGGACGGGCGAATATCGATCCGTCTCCCCTCCCTCTCCGCCGTATCACCCCTCCCTCCGCCCCCTCTCTCTTTGGTGGTACGGTTTCGACCGGGCCCGCCTACCAGGTGCCTGCCCGAAGAGCTTCGCACCGACTTGGGAAGTCCGTGAGGCTGGCAGGCAGGCCTTTGGGCGAGCTGTACGGCCGCCCTTATCGTTGTTTTCATCGTTTCGCCGATTCGCAGTCGTAGTAATTGCGCGTTCGTCATAGAGCGCCCGCGCCCTGTGCGGGCGTCCGTCTGTCTCCGTTGCGTTTCTCCCTCCTCCTCCTTGTCCAGGTTTGAATCCTCTCTCCACATCTGTCTAGCACTGTCATGGTTGCCGGGCTTTGCGCTTGGCGCCACGATCTCCTTGTGTGCACGCTCGGTGGATGAGGGAGAGAGAGAGAGACGTGCTCTTCGACGAACGATGCGAGGGTACTTGGCGCTTTCATTTTTTTTTTTTTCGAGCGAAGTACGTTTCTGAGATGATTATTAGGTGGTGAGACGGATTTCGTTGAACCCTCTGGAATTTCGTGGAAACGCGCGCTACTTCTAGGGACACAGAGCACGGGGCGGACGACACCACCCGTACTGTCTTTGCATGGAAGTGTCGTTAATACTCCTAGTAGTAGGAGCATCGGCGATTCCGGTGTTTTTGTACAGTGCACACCGCTCCCTCCGTTGCATAAAAGGAAGTACGTTGATGACGGCTTGTATACCCGTGCCACAGGCGCACAAGAAATGGCAGTAAATGGTTAAGGCCTCGGGTTTGTTCATTCCACTATTTTCGGGGTTGGTGCGGCACGTCCACGTTTAATCTCGTGCCACGAAAGTGACGATGATAACGCCTGTAAAGCAGTGAAAAAAATTTCACGTAGACATAAACGGTGCTTATGATAAGCACAGTATATCGGGAATGTTGTTCAAACGCATTATAAAAATTATTTCGCTCAAAATACAAATCCTCTTGCTTGCCAATTGGAAAAAAATGTAGCCATAAACTCGCGTGCCTCAGCACACAAGCAGAGAGTAGCTGTCACAAGTGCTGGTAACAAAAGGAGCGCCCTTCGCATAAAAAGTGCAGTATAGATGCCTCGTCTGACTGAAAGTTCTGAATTGACCGCTTACTATACTAAGAAAGTTGCGGGCTTTTTTTGCGCGCGGAATGGGGACGAGAGTGCGCATTGCTCGGGCGAGTGAGTTGTGGCGAATTCAGTAGGTCGCGAACGGCGGTAAGGCTGGTGCCACTAAATTTATGCGCGCGGCGCCGCCCGAATGCCATTAAAACTTGAGGCAGTGGGCGCTTAATAGAGAGTTTTAGTTTCACGTACGTACGGAGTTCACGTACGCAAACGTGAGAAGTCTACGTAACATACGCGCATGTCGTTTCAGACCCTTTTAGTTGCACGTACGCGACAGACGCCGCGCGCTCTTCCTAGCGCCATCTACTGACAGATGCAGACACTGCTGTAGCCACTCTCAAGACAAGACGAGTCAAAGCCAAGCCAGTTTAGCAGCTGGGAAATCGCCCTTATATCTGAAAAACAAAAGCTATTTGTCGCTTGAAACTTTATGCGAGAGTAAGAATGGGCTAATCGATGGCGAATACAACAGTTTAGAACACGATATCGCTTCGAGGGATTAGCGACGAAGCTGTTATCGCTGTGAAGCGGCGGGCAGGGCGCCGCCATGTTTGTCAACGCTACGTACGCAGGCAACGCAAAGACCGCAACGTAAAAATCCGAATCTCACGTACGTACGTGAGACCAAGACCTACTGAACTAGAGACCTGCACATTTGGCACTGCTCCAGCGCGCACCTTCTAGTTCATGCCTTTTGCCGCTAGGGAACTGCACCTATGGGCGGCTTGGCGCTACAGTTAATCTGTTGAGCAAGAAGGCGTCGGTTATTTTACTTCAAGGACATAATAGTTTTGTCATTTGTCTACGTTGTGAGTATTCACTCATCCATTGCCTATGAATGATGCCAGAAAGTCTCACGCCTGGCATGCGCGCGAACAAAATATTCACCGCTATGATTCGAAGAAATGTCATAATTGCGTTGTTCATTACTAGGCTTCAAAATAATAAGACTGGGCAAATGCACAGGGAGGCAGTGAGAAAAGAGAAATCATTTGTCGAAAGCAGACGACGATGATGATGATCATGACAGACGAACAGATCAACCGAGCGCCCTCAACGGCCAAAAAGTTAACGAAAGTTGGCGCACTCAGTCCCATAGGACCCCGGCATATGTGTATGTCTATATATAGTTCCGTAGGTCTTGCGTGAGACTCGCGCATACCCTTTGCGTTCTGCGCATGCGCACTGGTCACCCGTAAGAGCTCTACGTACGTGAAACTAAAACTCTCTAATGGCATCAAATTTGCCTGTGTGGCGCGGGTATTACTGCCTATTCACTGCTTTCTTCAAAGCAATATGAGCAGTTCGAAGTGATCTGGCGGAGGCGTCGTGCGTCCGAAGCACGTGCTCTGGTACGCGCGCCAGCAACCGGCTGGAGAACAATGCGTGGGGCGGATATAGGAAGAAGAAAGGCAGGTAGGTTCGCGTGACAGGCAGGTATGGTCAGCGGAGACGACATGTCCGCCGTGCAACCAGATAGCGCCATTCCTTGCGTTCGTTCGCACGGTGGCGTAGGGGCCCGGGATGGAACCATGCACGGGCTGCCATTTTTGCTCTTTGTCTGAGGTGCGTAGCGTCGTTGGTTCTCCGAACGTGGCGCGGCGCCTCCGGTTTGTCTGCTATCGGAGCCGCGGCCTTAAGGAAGGTGGAGAAACGTGTGTGAATAGTGCGGACGGGCAGGGTAGCGTTGTCAGTATTGCTTCGAGATACGCAATGGCATTTTTGGCCGATCACTAGCCGAGCCAGGTGCGAAGCTCGTAGTTCTAGCCAACCTGGCGTTGCACTGTATGCACGAAGTAGTAGTAAGTGATTTATTACAATAATAATAAAAAGCAAGGGGAATTTTTTTTGCTAGCCCTGGCATCTGCCATCGATACTGAAGCACCTGAGCTGTGGCAGCGGACATAAAAGGATAGCGGGCAGAATGGAGGAATGAAATGAAAGAGGTGAGGGGTCAGGAAGAGGGGATAGGGGGCAGAGGTGATATGCGTAAACTATGTACACAGTAATAAATATGTACAGGTTGCGCGCGTGATTAGTTCTTGATGACGCTGTTCGGGAAACTCGCATAGATTGTGGCACCCCCCTCCCCCCTTTCCGTGCTTTATTTCCTCGTCTAGACAATTTTGAATAAATTTTGTGTTCCGTAAATTCGGCAGCAGAAGTACACATTTTAAAACCCATAGTTTCGCTGCTGTTTCAATAGAAAGAACTAGCGCTGCGGTTTGTGGGCTTTTCTTTTGTTGTTCATTTCGACGTCTGCTCTCTCTCTCTCGATTGCCATGGACAAGCCAAGATTTCTCTTTGTTCGCAAAGTGCTGGCTCGAACATTTCGTCTTAACCGGAGGTGAAATCTGGGGAAACAAACTATATAGCTCGACTGGCCGCTCTGCTTGGACGAGAGCTAGCACGTCATTTGTTTCGGCATTGCACTTCATATGTTGGGGGAGGAGGAGGTAGCCATTCGAAACTCACGCATATCGTTTGTCTGCTCGTTAAAACGAAATAACAACAAAAAGCCCCGCGCAAGCGCACCTGGACTGATGACCATAATTCAGGCTCCGATATCGAGAGAGAGCTCCTCTTGGAGTGCGGCCAGGGTTTGTATTTGTGTGAAGTTGGTGTCGGCAGCGGCAGCTGTGAACGCTTAGGTTGTACTTTATTTCCTCCTGCCTTTGCTGAGCGTTTTGCCGGGCCGTTCGTCTGCTTCTGTTTGCGCTCGGGCCAGGTGTCCGTCTGCGTGCTCGCTTCGCTCGCCGCCGCCAGAGCGCGCTGCGAGCGGCGACTCGACTGCCGTCTGCTCGCCTCCGGAATGGGCGCCATTTTGTTTTTTTAGCTTTGGTTTCTCTACGGCCGGGGTTCAGACGGATGTCGTTTTGCCGCGCGCTGAACACGCAGCCCCCTGAATACAAATCGAGCCATACGAAAGTGACTGCTTGTTTACTTCTGCATCGAATTCGAGGATAGTCGTCAAAGAGGATACTGCGTCTTGGGTAGGCTGCGCGGGAAAAAATATATTCAAAAACTTTGCGACTTGCACTGGTACTTGTGAACGTTGGTTCGAGCTCGACTCCAACTGCATTGAAGCGAACAGCGACCTCGATCTTTTGACGGTGGTTTTTTGATTCCAGTTGCGCCAAGGATCGAGAACCAGCTAGTATCTGTGCCTGCGTTCGAATAATTACACGAGAAAAGAAAAAAAAAACTAATTGAAATCTCAAAGAAGTGTTGCTTTACTTTGCATAGCGGGTTTCATTACGGTTAGGAGTCACTGCATAGAATATAATCTTACGGAAATTTTTAGAAATGAACCGCAAGCTGCCGGTTAGACCCGGAACCCAGGATATGCGGATACTGCGAGCGCCAACTTCCGTCATACCCCGTGTTTCAAAATGTGGCGTGTGGTTTGACCCGGAACTTGTAGGTGTGCAGATTGTCGCGCCACCTGTGACTGGCGAACGAATGCGAAAGTTGCATATTCGTGGGTGCTCAAAAACTTCTCACAGGTGACGCCTAGCTTGGTTCGTAAGCGCACGGTTTCTGAACTATAGTGTTTCGCAATTTGGAATGACCAGAAAGTGAGCTCCGACATTTAGTTGTTGCTTTTCTTATCGTCGTAGCGAGCTGCTTTTTATTTTCATTTTGAAATCATCCGAAGCAGTCTCACCGCAGAAGGCTCCATTTAGATCAATACGTCCGTCCGAGTAACGTCGGCTGTTGTTTTAGTTCCATTTTGGGGACTTGCTTGTTTCGTTGGCCGTAGCGTTCATGTGTGTGCGTTCAATTAAAAAAAAAATCTTATTACCGACTGTATAGCAGACGTGGAGCCTCCACTAGCTGTGAAGTCTATAGGCATACATCCTTCCAGCGACGATCATCTGCCGCTGTTTTAGTTCGTCCGCTCGTTCACAAGTGGCGGCACGATCGGCAGTGAACCTCTCCCGTTTCTCCGCCCACCGGGCATGCGCCGCGTTTTCGGTCATCTGCTGCGATTTTAGTTCGTGTGGTCGCCTACAAGTGGCGGCACGATCGGCAGTCCACGTTCCTGTTTCATCCGCCGGGCGCGTCGCGTTTTGAAGCACACACGCGACACACACGAGGCTAGTTTCGCCACTGTCATGATTAAAGATCCCCGGTTGGCTTTACTTTTTTTTTTCTGGGGCGGAATGCTCTTTCCTTTATTTTTTGTCGTTTTCCTGTCTGCACGGTCTGTCGTCGCTGTCGGACCGCAGATTTGAATGGCGTTACGTGCCTTGTGCCGGCTTTAGAAAGAGAAAGCGGAGCATATATAGCGCGCGCGCGCCGTGAAAGCCTTTGTTCATCGATCACACACACGCACAGGAAGCCGGAGAAGGCACGTCCTTTATTTACTGCGTCGTTGTCTTTATTTTTTTAGGCGAATGTATCTTTTTTTTTATTCGTTCGCTGGTGCGGCCGCCTTGCTAAGCCTCGTCGCATCGTCTGCTCGCCGGCGGGCGACCGCGTCGTCTGCTTTCTGGCCGGCGATTCGTTCGTTTCGTCTGTTCGGTGGCGACGCGCCATCCGCCATGACGTCGTCGCGCCCGGGAGGTTAAAAAAAAAATCAAATTGAGAATCGCGCGACGACTTGGTGTCCCCCACACCCTTCTTTCCCCTTTTCCTGGAACAGACCGGGCGCTGGTCTTCATTTGATGTATTATCTTGTTCCGATACACTTTTCGCCGGCCAGAGGAGAGATCGCGGAGGCGGCCATGTTTGGTATCGATCGCGCCCTGTTGAAGCCCCTCCCCCCCCTGCTTGGCTTGACTTGTGCAGCGTCCATTGGGGCAACGACGGAATGGGCCGTTATGCGTTTATGCCCGACATTGGCGCGTCTATCGCCGCCCGAAGAAGAGGACCGTGGGAAACCGGGCCGCGTCGCGACTGTTCGCTTTTGATGGTTTCTTTTTTTTGTGGGCTGGGCGCTGCTGTTCTCCGATTGCGCATGGCGTTGTAGCTGGGGCTCCCTCGGAAATGTACTACTTGTACGATCGCAGTTTTGTTTGTGTGTGGTATATTGCTCGGTTTAATAAAAGATGGACGGGATATGTGGCGAAAAAAAAAAAAAGAAGCACGCCCGTGATCGGCGCCGGCTGTTGCTGATGCTTTGATGCTTGCAGGGTTGTTTGGGGCAGTGCGAGACTTTGCGCAAGTTTTTTCGTGTAATATATCTGTTGCCTGTCATTTTGGGCTTCGCAGTTTTCTGCCACTTTACTGGTGGGTAACGCTGGTTTACAGGCAGGTGGTTTTCGCTCGTTCATTGTGAGATGACCGGTGGGAAACCACTGGGCACTGAACCGGTACGAACAACATTCTTGCATGCTTGAAGACATTTCTAAGCTTCTTCATACCGCTGTATGTGAAGGAGCGTTTGTGCGTTTCTTGTTAAAAAAAAGTGGTCCTTTGATTTCTGCAGGGAACAAAATGCCTACGTTTCAACGATTATGATACGAGATGAGTAACAGAGGAGTGATGGAAGAGAAACTGCATCAGCAAGCGCTTTGTTTAGTGTCCACATTCTTAATAAGGAATCCTTTCTTTGGCATAACAGAAAAGGTTATGTTTAGCATGATAGACATTGGTTTGCCGCTGCGGTGGCTAAATGGTTGTGACGCTCAGCTGATGGCCCGAAAGGCGCGGGTTCAATCCCGGCCGTGGCGTTTGAATTTCGATGGAGGTGAAATTCTGGAGGCCCGTGTACTGTGCGATGTCAGTGCACGTTAAAGAACCCAGGTGGTCGAAATTTCCAGAGCCCTTCATTACAATGTGTCTCAATGCCTGAGTTGCTTTGGGACAGTAAACCCCCATAAACCAAACCAAACCAGACATTGCTTCTTTCCCATCTCAGTACTTAAATAAATAGCTAGAACTACCTAAGAGTTTCAATGCCAGCTTTCCACTCGTGAAATGTGGGCATGTACACTGTGATGAAGACAAACAGGTACCACCTATTTTAATGTAAAGAGTAGTACAAGTGCAACGTTTATTCTCCCATATTAAGTTAGAGTGGCCTCTGTTAGGCAGGGTATATTGACGAAGAAATGAGTCTGCTGGACCTCATGTCAACTGTGAACTGTAATCAGGGCTGCGCGCCACTTCGCTCGCTCTTTGTTGTATTGCTTTTTCGAGGGACAACAGTCCCCGAGACCACGCTGTTGGGTGTTCCCAGCTGGTGGGAACCATACTGCACACCCTGCCACATTAAACCAGGTGTGAAGCGCATGATTCATGTGTAGTTTTGCACGATATCGAAGCTTCACTTACCAAATGGTGAATTTTTGGGAAAGACCTTGCCCTCGTAGTGTGGTGCTGTGACTAAGTACTTCTAAGCTTGACTGTGAGGGAAAGAGATGTAAAGAAATGCACTCTTAAACTCTCTCTGGGAACTTGAGTTCTGTACTTGTTTCCTGCACCACACCTTGACGACCGCAGGCGTTCTGAGCTCCTTTTTTTTTCTTGGCGTGCAGGTACCTCAGCCTATTTGAGAAGGTGCACTTCCTCGGAGAAGATGCGGATGAGGAAGTGGATCCTGGCTCGGAGTCGCGGGGCGGCCGAAAGTCCAACGGCTCGACTCTGGTCCAGGTGCCCATGTACTACAACCGGGCACAGCACGACATCACCGGTGAGAATCAGAAAAAGGCCTTTTTAAGCTTTGACGAGGCTAGCAAGCAGAGGCATTTGTGTGAGTTTGTCTGGCATGCTTAACCCTTTAACTGTTTACTGCGCGAACTCGCAGCTTTTTCTGAGCGTGTGAGGCACCCAGCAGTGGTTTCTCAGTTTTCGGTGAATTAGGATTTATGTCGCCAGAAGGTTGTTTTTTAAACCGCGTGTAGCTTCGGGTCGGACTTTCCGGCTTAAACAAAGGGAAAAAAAGCCGATAAAGGTATGCCGAATTCAGTTTTCAAAATTCAGATTTAACCGAAAAAGGTCAGTATATTCTTGCCTTTCAAGGCATAGCTAGCTAGCTGTAGCTAGCTGTACCCATACAGCTAGCTAGCTGTATGGGTATGGGATCGACATTCGGAGGTTTTTCACACTCCCATGAAGTCCAAATTAACGACTTTTTACTGTGTCAGCACCTGCTTAGACCAGTTAGTTCGTTAAGCAGATTAATCAGCTCCATGCAGGCAGGCTAACACAAAATCTTGCATGGACAAAAAAAAAGTAATCGTGTTCCAACTATTCCGATGATTAAGCGGCATTTCCATCTCTGCCATCAGCATGCAAACCACACGATGCCCCTCCCTCACACTCAACCAAGTGCGACAACCTAACGATGACATGTTAAAATAGTTCTTACAGTAAACTTCCATTTGCATTTTTGTCTGGCAGCTATCTCATTTAACTTTCATTAAGCTTTTAACGAGGATAGCAATTTCTTCAAGCACAGCTCCAAGTGCTACCATATGCTCATTAATTACTGGCAAATAAACTGTTCATGCTGACAAAAATGCCAAGATAGACTTCATGTGACGTATGACCACGCAGGATTGCTACATTAAATCAACAAAAAAGACAGTAATTAATTCATCGAAAATAATATTTGCCGAGAAAAACCGACGTTCTGACATAAGCACTGAAAAAATTTTGCGAAATTTTTAAAATATAAAAACCGAAAAGGCGAAATGTAGCAAACACAGTGAATAAGTCAAAGCAGAGTCGACACCTTTCATGGGAAGTGCGGACCACAACAATGCAACAGTATTGAATGGTCAGTGTAACAGAGTTCTACATTTATAGACGCGAGGCATGTTATGCTACCTGGTGGTAGACCAACTTATTGCTATCAGTACCTCCTAGAACTGGCGCCCACCTCTGCATTGTCTCAAGGAATCACATGATGCCTTTTGTTGCATATTTAAAACTGCAGTGCATTTGCAGCTGCAATACCTGTTGCAGATTGGAAGTGCTGCTGGTTCAGGCACATGCACTTGTTGTGCCTATTTTAAGCGTGGGGGGGGGGGGGCATTGTATGTGGTGATGCTCTCGCATCAAGGCAGGGACATGTTAGTCATGTAAAACAGGAAGTGTCATGGTGTGAGCTGTGCCATGGGGAGAGTCAGTGTGACATGCTGCATGCCAGCGTCTGCTTTTTTTACAAAATGTGGCACCCTCACGGGAGCGGCGAAAATTCGGCGGATACTGGTTGAAGACAAACCGCACATGGGAGACACAGGCGCGATCCGGTTCCACGAGGCGCTAGTGACGCCTTTGAAGTGGCAAGTGTGTACTTGACAGCTGCCGCTATCTTTCGCATGTGCCTGTCTGTTTTATATATATATATATATATATATATATATATATATATATATATATATATAGACAGTATAAAGCTGCTATCAAGAACAAAAATAGAACTCTGTGTTTTACTCTTTAGTCAGTTCTCCACATTTGGCAAACTGCCTTCCTTGTGCCACCTGCACGTTGGCTTTGAAAAAACTTTTTGACAATGCTCACTCATCTGTCAGTACACAACTGTCAGTACTTTGTGTCTCCCTTCGTCCCCTCCTGCCTTTGCCTTGTGTGAGGCTGCAGTCTTAGGTGCTTGGTGTCTGAATGTTCCGGACATCTAGGAATTGACCAGGAAAGAAGAATTTGATGGGGACAGCCCTTTAAATGTGGTGCCACGCTCTGTGCCCTGCCCCGCAGAGAGCCAGCGGCTGGTGCTGGGTCTGTCCCCGTGCCTGGGCCCCTCGTCGGAGTACAGCAAGCTGGTCATGTCGCTGCTCAGCGGTCTGCCCAACGAGGAGGCCCTGTGCCTCAACGTGTGCACCCTACTGTCCAACGAGGGGCGCCACAGCCTGCGGCTGGACCGCATGCCCCGCCTGCTCGACCTGCTCCTGTCCCAGGCGGGGCTCTTCCCAGCCGGTAAAGGGTGTTTCTTTTTTTTTTTTTACTTTTGCTGGAACATTTGCATGGTGAGCGAGGGCAGTCTTAAGAAGGGAAATGGTTTTTCTGCAAGCGATTGTTGCTAGTTTGCACGACCCGTGGTGTAGTAAACTGGACGCCTTTAGAACGCTTTTCAAGTGTTCTTCAAAAGGCAAGAGTTTGAGTTTTTCTGGGCAACGTTGTCCACCTCTTGGGCAGTGTGTACGTGGGAAGGGTTTTATGATCAAGCAAAACTTTTTGTAGTAGATGTAGGCAATGGTTTGGTTGTGTAGGTATTACATGACAAGGCTTCTGTAGCTAGGTGGAGGATTTGAGCTGGTTGGTATGTGGGGTTGGTGGCAGATGGCACAAAATGTAACTTGTACTTGGACACACAAAACAGTGTAACACAATGTAACACACAATGTAACACGCAATGTAACACACAATGGGAAGTGTAACTTACAAAACAGTGTTGGGCGATCCTGGCTGAAGTGGGTGATCTTGTAGGCACCAAGTTCAGTCCACGCCAGCAGTGTTCTTGCATACACACTGCCTCTACGCTTCATTGCTTAGGCATAAGTGGTGGTGGTGAGCTTGCAGAGGAAAGTGATTACAACAGTCTCTTCTGGCAGTGCTCTCCGACTATGGTTCCAGTTTTGCAGGACAGCTACTGTAAGCTTAGAGTCCAGCGTGGTGTACTAATACGAATTACTAGCCCTCACGTGCAAGACCCTACATCGGTATGCAATGTAAAATGCAGAAAGACACAAATATGTGTATGTAGGGAAAAGTGGGGGGGGGGGGGGGGGGGGCACTGTGTATACACTGCAACTATAGGTCTGGGTTTGGGAGCAACTTTCAGTACCTGTGCATGGAAGTTGCCAGCCTTTGCAAACTGTCCCGGTTGCCACCAAAACAAGCCTAACCAAGTTTGCTTCAGTGGCCAGAAATTGTTGACAGTGCTTTCAGTTTCAGGGCAGACCAGACAAGGGAGTTGGCATTTGTGCGGCTCTGATATGGTCGCCTTTGTCCGGCGCAGTTGGCATTTGTGTGACTCGGATATGGTCGCCTTTGTCTGGCGCAGCTTGTGATGTGCTGGCTTGTGTTTATCCTGCAGAGGATCCGACATTGCGGCCCATGCTGCTTGAGTGCTGGCAGGGGGTGGAGGGACGGAGGATGGAGCGCTTCTGGGAGGACAATTTAGACCCCGAGACGATAGCACTGTTCAATATCGGCAAAGGTGCGTTCTCCCTGCGACCTCTCGGAGATTGCCTGTCTCACTGCTGATGGTCTTGTGACGTTTCCTCCTCTCCCATGGTCATTGCAGGCAGCAAGGACGAGGAGGACGAGCTTTTTAACTTAAATTATGAAGTAGGGACACGCAGTATAGAAGGCCAAAGAGTGTTAAGGGTGAGTGGATGCCCAAGCTATTTTTTTCTTTGTTCTTTGTTCACCCCTTCCCACTCTTCTTTGCAAGTGTCGAAGAAGGCACATGCAAGTGCCGATTGCAAGTGTTCACTTGCAGCTGTGAACTTGCACGTGTTCACCTTTCTAGAGTGCCCTCTCTGAGGTCACTCTGAGAAAGCTTGCTGGGTTGCTTGGGGGTGGCCACTTTTTCTCATTCCTGCCTTTTTTTTTTTTTTTTCCTTTTCATTTGTTGGAACCGGGTGTTGTGTGAAGGCTCATCTGAAACGGATTGTTTTCTTCCAGATTGCACTGATCTTCCACAATCTCTCTTTTGAAGAGCGCAACGCTGTAATTTTGGCAAAGAACCGGACATTCATCAGGTTTGTTCTTCGCTGGGCTGCACATTCTTCTTGGGCATTTGGGAGAACTTTGGATTGGTAAAAAGTAATGTCTGTGTGTGGTTGTTTGAGTGTTTGGGCATGCACTTTCGTTACCTGCTGGCGCTAGCGATGCACTTGAGCTGGTCTGCTGATCGTATTTTAGATCCAGCTGTCTGCCATGTTTGGTCTGAGAACTCGTCTGCACAGGGAACAGTATGAGACGTTCTTGGCGTCTTCCGTTTGCTTACAGGTTCGTCATGCTTTCTGCATTGAGTCGTTGGTCCACATTACGCCAAGTGGCATTGGACACCATAGGCAACCTGGCTTCTAAGGTGCGTGCGTTTTGTAATCTGTGTTGCACGCTTTATCCCGCATTGTCTGAACGCGGTTCTTTGTGTGCCTTTTGCTTGCTTTCGGCTCTCACCTGTATTCTTCATTCCGGGCTTCATACTGCTTCAGCTGTGCGCGGTCTGGTTGTAGTGGTGCAGTCTCTAGTAGAAGGCAGTCTTTGCATACTTGCTGTAAAAGGGAGGCTTCTCTCTCTCTCACAGCTGGTGCTGTATCCTGCTTTGGAAGAAGACGAGGATGAGGCGGCATCCGGCCGCTGCTACGAGGACCTGGCCGGGGGAGCGGCAGCGCTGGTCGTGCTCCCTGCTGCGCCTCACCCGCGAGGGCATCCAGTCGCAGGACCGCTACCTGGTGGTGCGCTGCCTGGACATCCTAGCTCGACTGTGTCGCCAGGAGCGCAATGCCGACACCCTGCTGGCCACGCTCGACACGGCCATGTTCCGGCGTGTCTTTGAGCTGCTCACTGTGCACGACCTGATGCTGCTGATCTATGCGCTCGAGGCCCTGTACATGCTCAGCGAGCTGGGCCGTGACGCCTGCGAGCGCATGCTGCTCGTCCACCGTTCCATGGGCATCCTGGTCAGCCTGCTCACCCTGGACCCCCTGGCATACGGGCCACTCGCCCAGAAGGGCATGAAGCTCATCGAGACCGTCGACCCGCTTCTGCCCCCGATGCCTCCAGCGAACAACCCGCTCCCTCCCCCTCCATTGCCCATGACTGCCCCACCCGCGACCCCGGTCGGGATGGGTGCTGGTGGTGTGGGACAGAGTTCGTTGGGAGGTGCGGTTCCGGCAGCAGCAGGTGGTGGAGGAAGTGCAGGTCCGGCAGGCGGGACAGGTCCGCCGGTTGGAGCAGCGGGTCCTCCGTCATGCGGGGTGGGTTCGCCGGGCGGCACGGCCCTGGCGACAACAGCGGCCCCACAGAGCGACCCGCTGGACACGGAGGCCTTTGCGGGTACCTGGGTGCGGGCCATGTACGAGCCGGCCCCTACGGGCTGCTCGGTGGCACGCAACGACATCTACTCGGAATATGTGACCTTCTGCAGCAAGGCAGGTCGCAAGAGCGTCATCAGTGCATCAACTTTTGCCAACTGTGTCAAGTGAGTCAACGGTTGCGTTGCAGCATTGCTTCTTCTGGTCTCCACAGTGTGTTTTGTGTACACAGTGCTAGGGACTGAGATGGTGCTATATATTGTGCCCTTTGCAACAGGGAAGTTGGACAGGCATGTTTAATGCTTTGTTCCAGTGGAAACTGTTATCCCTCTGTTGTCTGCGCTTAGGGTTCGTTGACTATGCCGTGATGTGTGGTGGACGTCCAATAGTGTCTTGTATTGTCGTTTCCAGAAGTAAGCAAGCTTAGGGGTTTGTTTCTAAGTTGTGTAGCCAAGCACTTAATCTCCAAATCTGTTTGAGAGCTTCAAGAGCTTCTGGTCTTTCGGGGTTGTGCTGTGAGGGCTCCACTATACGGTTATGAGGCAAACCCCACTCTGGTTACTTTTGGCAAAGATGGTGCATGCTGGGGTTATCTTTGGTGACAGCACAGCCTGGTACTGCCATTAAACTGCTGGCTCGCTCCAAATTTGTATTGTTCTTCAGAATGCGCCTGCCTGGTGCACAGACTCATGTGGACATTGTTGCGAAGTAGAACTTTATAGATAGGCAATCAGAGGCGTTTATTTGAACCCAAATTTTTTTGTTTTGAACGGCTTTGTTTCACTTTATTAATGAAGTTCTGGTACAGCACTGCATGGCGTATTCTATTCTTGACGAAGGTGCCCAGTTTCAGCTGTCAAATGTGATGTGAGCGTTGTGCACTCTCCTTTCTGCCTGTCCAGGGCGGTGTATACACAGACGGGCATCCGGCGGGTGGACGGTGCGAACGGTGTAGTGAGTTTTCATCACGACGGCCTCCGCAAGAGACTTAACCCACTGCCGGTGCCCATCCAGGTCACCAGCTGCCTCAGCATCAGCACCCAAGGTGAGCATTGAGCAGCAGAGAGCACAAGATATGTGAGAAAAAATTAAAACTGGGTAAAAAGTTTGGGGTGCGTAAATTACACTAGTAAATACAATGTTTGTTCTTCATTGTTACCACTCGAGTTGAAGAAAGGCACACTCTTCATTACCATCGAGGTGACCTACAAAGAAGAATGCAAGACTGCGTTGAAAACAGGGCAGCAGCAGCAGCGTCCACTGTGGCTTAGACGTCACCGAATGTGGTGTGGTGCAGATGGGGAGATCTGAGGGTGGGGTTGCAGCCTGAGGCGCTCGCTTCATCTCGCTTCTTCCAGTGGGTTCCCTTTCTCGGATCTTCATGGCCGTCGTTGCTCTGGAAAACGCACTGTTCTCGCTTTGTGCAGTGAACGTAGTGCAGCACAGCGTGGGGCGTGCATCGCGCTGCATTCACCTAATCCTGTTGCTGGTGTACTGTAAACACAATATCTCATTAAACCTAAGGTACAGTTGATATGCACAGTGCCTTCAGCCGCAAAGCAGGCCACTCGAGAGCTTTCCGGTAACAAGGTTGGCTTCACCACATGACAGCCAGTGCACGGAACTTGGGGATCCCTGTGTGGCAGTGGTGCCGCATTGAAACTAAGTATGCCGGATCAAAGGATATCTTCCCTTGTGACCTGGTTTTTCAACATATTCACATGACTAGCGCTGCTAGCAGGCGTTCAAGGCTGCGCTGCCAACACAGCTCTATGAGTGAAATGCAGTGTTGTCACGCAGTTCCATACATCCGATGTACCGCTGAACTGGAGTTCGATACATGTGAACGGCAGTGTACTACTTTTGCCTGGGATTTTCAAGGGCATGTAAGCAATGTCAGCAATACAGTCAAACTCCGCTACAACGAATGCCGCGAGAGCAAAATTTCCGCTACAACAAAGTGTTTCCGATTCCTTGTCAGCATACTGTACTAGGCAATGCAGTTATTTTCCCCCACAACGAACAATTTTCGGAGCGAGGTTCCGCTTGAACGAAATTGTTCCAAGTAAGCGACCGTTTTTTTTTGCGCGTTTACATGTGCCCATATTTCGATAGCTTTCACCAAAAACGGCTGCTTAAGACAGTTTGCAGTTTCAGTATCGGAGCTGAGATTGTGCACGTAAAGATGCAATGCAGCGTACAACTGCCTGCGATGGTTTTGCCGACGGCGTGGACTCCGCGCATGCGAACCGCAGTCGTCGTGCACGGTGGCCTTTTCGTGCACTTCGCTGACGAAAGCTTAACGGAAATGAGTTCTATAGCACTCATTTCAATGTGAAGCAACTGTGTCAGCGGAAATTGGTTGAAATGTTAAACGTGTATGATAACCGCTAGCTAGTCCCAGAGGGCGTTTTTCAAGGCTTCTTTGCGGAGCACGTTGCGCGTTGCGCCTAACGACACTGAGCAAGCAGGGCTCAACAATCCGCTGTTGCCCGGCACGTCGGTGGGCGGCACGTCGTTGAGAAGCCTGATGCTGGCTAGGGTGCACTCTAATCTCGCTTTTGTGCTGCAGGCGAGCATCGTAACATTTTTTTTTTTGTTTCCCTATCTGGTACACTCCGGCACTGACCGAATACATGGATCTCTCAACAGAACGACACTCCGCTGGTATGTTCGTAGCTAGCGTTGCAAAACATAAAATGTCTTTAAAGAATCGGAGCAACTATATTTCTGGTAAGTCGTCTAAAAGATAAATTTCAAGGCACATGTGACCACTACTCAACGCGCAGTGAGGCGGGCGCTCATGCTTAGTCTACGCTGAAATGGGTTCAGGCAGCGCGGTCTAGGTACTGGGGTCACGCACAGTGAAAAGCAAGTGCGCTTTTAAAACGGTTGCAAAAAAATTAGTTTATTTCATGATTCCAAGATTTCTCGAGTGCCAAGGAAATCACCGCGATGCCCATTATGAGGTGGCGAAAGACCAAAACTGGCAAATTTTTTAACATGGAACGTTCATCAACTATCAGGTCCAAACTGTCAATGTTCTGGCCCGATTTCATGACAACGAAGCTTCCGCTTCAACGAAATTTTTTGCGGGTCTCGTGAATTTCGCTGAAGCGGGATTTGACTGTAATCAATAATGTAAGCAATGATTCGGTGTAACCGGGTTTGATATGTTTGGGATTGACTGTATTTGCTCGGGATATGTTGTTCGGATGTTCCCCAAAAAGATTGACATCAAATTAATGCACTGTTCAGTCCAGTACAAGAGCCAACTGATTTTTTGAATTTCAATAATATGGACTTCCATAATATTTTGCACTTTACTTAGGAACCGTTACACACTTTGTAGAAACACGTACATATTCACGGCACCGGCAATACTGTGAGATTGTTTTTCCTTTTTCGACCCAGCATAGATGCGAATGAGCATCGTTGTCACAACCAGCCAGCGCTGTATAAGGCACCATCTTGGATTTAACCGGAGTCGGTCGGGTGTTTTAGTTTGGATGGGCATGACTGTTCGTTCCTTATTGTTGCCATTAGAGTTGAATGCACGCTCTTCGTTGCCATTGGGGCGCCCTCCCTATAAAGAAGAACGCGCAATTGCATTGAAAACAGGACAATGGCTGCGCCGGCCGCGGACATCGAGGTGCAGTCAGAGGAGCTCATTTCTTCCCGTGGGTTCCCTTCCTCGGTGTTCGCTACCTTCTTTGCCCCATAAAACAGACTGTGTTCTCATTTTGCACCGAGATTGTAAAGCGACATTCAGGGCATGATCTGCGGCCTCATTGTGCAGTCTGGTGTTGGCGACGTGTGGACATGAAACTTGGCTCTGACTCAGATAAGATCTAATATTATCGCTTGAAAACAGAACGTGGCAAATGGCGAAGTTTGCAAATTTTAAGCCAAGGTTTTCACTGCGAAGTGACTTTTTATAAAGCTCATGGATTTTTGGAATTGTTCGATTATTGGGACCGCTATGTCCCGAAAAATCAGTTGGCGGCTGTATTGTAGTCTCACTGATGCATGAATTGCTAGTCCCTGCTAGTCTCTCTGTCACAAGGGCACGGTAATCAATCGATTTATGCCAGCTTTCAATTTGCCATCAGCGTCCCTTTAAAACTGTGCTTCTGTAAGTTTTCAAGATTGGCTTCATGTTCTGGCTTGTGTTTTTTTTCCTTGACTGCACAGCTGCGGCTACGACACTGCGCACGCCGCTTGCGAGCGGCGGCACGGCGTCTAGCCACAGCCCGATCCTGAAGGCTCAGCTGTCGGCCCCACTTCGAGCTCTGACCCCGCCCGGCAACCAGGTGTCCCCACCCCCTTCACCTGCTCTGGCCACCCCTGTGGCAGCGGCTGCAGGCACGCCATCTGCCGCCAGTGGCGGGTCGAGCAATCTCATCAAGAGCTTGTTGGCCAACAAGGTGAGCAGTGGCACTGTGGACAGCTTGGTGCTGGGCCTGCATTCTTAGTAGACAACCCACTCACTCCATACTCTTAGTAAACTCTTGCTAAAAGATTTCAGCAAGCACGTGCAATTTTTACGTTATCATATCGAACTCCCCAGTGCCAAGCAGTGTCCACTTGGATAGCAGGTGGCAGGATTCACCGCACTACAGAAGTGACTGGTGGAGGCGTCCGCGCATATTTCAGACCTTTATCTTGCACTCACCAAAGCACCACGGAATATATAGTTCCGTAGAGGGTTGATTGATAGCCAGACGGTTAGCACATGTTCACACCTCTTGCAACCGTCGACAGCGCGCTGGAAACATCAGCTGAGACGGTTGTTGCATTGCAGTCACCAGCGTGCAGTGCTGCTGTACAAGTGGCAGTGGCTGACACAGAAGCGCAGAAAACAGTGGTAGCGTTTGCTGTAACGTACAGTTTTCCACGCAACGGGGCTTGTGTAATTGTGGGAAAGCCACCCTAGCTGTCACTCGGCCAACTGCTGTTGCGTGCTGGTGGTGCTATGCTGTGGTGCTGTGCTGTGAAGCAGTTAATTCGGAACGGTTCCGGTCTCAAAGGCAGCAGTCAGAGGCAAATGGATATACAATAAAATGCCACCCTTGCATACAGCCTGGCTGAGTAGTGGTAAACAGAACAGCCAACAGTTCTGTAGTTCCGGATTCTGGCATGACACATGCTCGTCAGGTTACTGGAACTTTACTCTTGCAGCCACTTGTAAAGGAAAACGACTGCAGGCACGAGCGAGCTGGCTAAATGGCATGCAATTGGCTTTTCTTTACTGGAACCAATTTACAAACAAATTGCTGACTTTTTTACAGCGGTAGCTGTTAGGCGCCCGTCCCTGGCTTGCGCGTCAGCGTAACCGGTGGCTGCGTTCATGACATCTACCCACTGCCGATGATGGTGGGTGGATGCACCCACCAGTCATTAACACACGCACTCACCTTATATCACGCTCAACCTGGGTCGCATAAGCCTACGGGTGGCTCTGAGCCTGCCAGCTCAGGGGTGCATCACTTGACCTCTACACCAGCTATCGCTGAATCTCTCGTGACACAGCTGTAACCATCCTGTGAGTTTTTTTTCCTCTACTCGATCACCTTTCACAGCCACATTTGGCGACACGGCTTTGCCGATCTTCAGAAGCCTGCCCTGCGCGCCACCCACATGCATGCTGGTGTGCTTGCGTAGCAGGGAACACAAAATATACAAGTAAAAGTTTTTTTTTGTAAATCAGGGTAATAAATTAGGGGTGCGCAAGTTACGCGAGTGAGTGCAGTATGTCGAGTTTTGTTGATTGTCCAAATGGATGCGCAGGTGTCCCGCAACCTTCAGCGGCAGCAGCAAATGCAGCAGCAGCAGGCGGCGGTGGTGGCGACGAGTGCGGATGCAGAGGCGACACCGGTGACAGCCGGGACACCCGTATTGGCCAACAGCGCGACCCCTTCCAGAGTTCCCGAGCCCGTGCGACGGGAAGTCAACCCCGCAGCGGCAGTGGCCTCCCTTTCCAGCTCCTCCCACCACCAGCAGCAGCCTGCGGTCACAGCACAGTCTTTCAACTTCGCCTCGAACATGTCATCCGCAACCGCATCGACTGTTACCGCAGTAGCTGCATCACTGTCATCGGCACAGACGACACAGACGTCCTGCCTGACATCGGCACTGCAGGCTAAGCTCCAGCAGCAGCCACAGGCTTCAGTCAACAGTCCTGTCCAGCCTCAAGTTCAGACACCAAGTCCTGGGCCCATGTTGCTTCCACGCAATCAGCCACACGTGCAGGTTCAGGTTCCCACAGTTCATGGGCAGCAGCCTCAGATTCAAGTGCAAGTCCCAACATCAGCTGTTCTCACACAGTCTCAAGCTCAGATGCAAGTCCCAACATCAGCTGTTCACACACAGCCTCAGGTTCAAACGCAAGTGCCGACAACGGTTGTTTACACACAGCCTCAAGTTCAGGTGCAAGTGCCGACAACGGCTGTTTGCACACAGCCTCAAGTTCACGTGCAAGTGCCAACAACGGCTGTTTGCACACAGCCTCAGGTTCAGGTGCAGGTGCCGACAACGGCTGTTTACACACAACCTCAGGTTCAGGTACAAGTCCCGCCATCGGCTGTTTACACACAGCCTCAGGTCCAGGTGCAAGTTCCAACCTCAGTTCAGGCACAGCCTCAGATTCAAGTGCAAGTCCCAACATCAACCGTTCAAGTACAGTCTCAGATTCAGGTGCAGGTTCCAACATCGATTCATGCACAGCCAGGACAAGTTCAAGTGCAAGTTCCAGCCACCACAGTTCAAACCCAGCCCCATGTTCAGGTGCAGGTTGCAACAAATGTTGCCCAGCAGGCCCCAGTCTCATCAGCACAAATTCAGGTGCAGCAGCCAGTCCAGGTTCCCACAGCCACAGTCCAAACACAGCGACAAATTCAGGTGCAGGTTCCACCTGGAACCCTTCAGGTGCAAGTTCCGAACACAACAGTTCAGCCACAGCAGGTTCAGGTGCAGGTTGCAAATCCGGTCATGCAGACTCAGTTTCAGCCACAGCAGGTGCAAGTTCAGACGACCCCGGTCGTGCAGACACAGGTTCGGCCTCCAGTTCAGGTTCAAGTCCCGACACAGATCTGCCAAGCAACTCTGCAGACTCAAGTCCAGACAGCGACGGGACAAGTGCTGATCCAGTCGGCACAGCCAGGCACAGTCGTTCAAGCACCAGCGCAGGTTGTGGTGTCCATGGCATCGACTGGACAGGGGCCGGTCTCCATTTCAACAATGCCTACAGTTTCGGTCCAGACTTCGATGCCCGTTCAGACACCTCTGCAGGTCACCTTCTCAACACCGGTCTCTGCACCTCTTTTGGGCTCCACTTCCATCCAGAGCTCAGCGCCATCATCAATGTCGGCAGTGAGCCTGAGCCAGACTCTGGCCTCGAGCCTAGCTTCGAATGCCTCTGGGCTCGCTGCGAATCAGACTGTGGTGGTGGGTTCCTCAGCGCTGGCATCAAGCCTGAATTCAGGTGCCTCCAACCCGACTGTCGTCATGGCCCCGAATTTGGCCTCAAACTTGGCTGGTAGTCCAGCCATGGTCATGGGCTCAGCCCTCTCTTCGAATTCGGTAGTGGCGCAGGGCACTTCCCTTGCTGCGAGCCTGGCTTCGGCTGGTGGCTTGCCGCCGGGTGCCACTATTGTGATGGTGCCTAACTCGGCCACGGGCATCACAACGGGGATGCTGGTTGTGCGGCCACAAGGGAAGCTGCCAGCCGGCGCTGTGGGCACAGCTCTCCTGGCCAGAAGCCAAGCTGTAGCCAATGCCATCAATGCCGGTGCCAGGTGAGTGTGCAGTGTTCTGCTGATGGATACTTTTTCAGATGCGGGAAATACAACATGTCCGACACAAACAGCTCCAAATCAGGCAGTAAAAAGAAATTTAGCTTGAGTGAGTTTGGATGGGCTTTGGCGGTGTTAATTGTGCCTTTCTTTTCTGCAGGGGACCTCTTATAGTATCGACTCGCCCCAATGGTTTCCAACGCGACATTGTCATGGAAGTTTCGATGCCTCCAGAGTGCAAGCCTTCGCCAGAGGCACCTGCCGGCCAGCAGATGGCAACCACGGAGCAACCCGTCCACAACCATGTTGGTGAGAATGGCACAGCGACGAACCCTGTCACCGCGGTCACCTCCGCGGCGACTTTGCACAAGTGCATTTCCATCCTTCCGAGCACAACAGCAGCCTCAGTAACCGCCGCCGAAACAAAGCCCGTCGAGAGTGTGGTGTACAAGAGCTCTCCGCTCCTCAACGGTCTGCTGGACAAAGGCAAGGTGCCGCTGTCTATGGAACCCACGGCACTTCAAAACGGGAGTGTGGAAGAAGAGGTGCTGCAGCAAACCGACCCGTCATCATCCACCTCTGTGACGCAAGCAGAGTGTGTTAATGTTGCAGTGACTAATGGGACAAGCACCACTGTGAAGGCGGTGGCCCCTTCGGACCTGTCGCCGATCCAGGACATTGTAGGGTCAATGGAGAGCGCATCTAAAGCTATCTCGCGCTCCGCTGCTGACACGGTTCCAGCTACGGAGTCCTCAAAGCGGCCGGCGGAGGAAGATACCAGCAGTGGCAGCAGTTGTGCCAAGCGGCTTCGGCTGGAAGACACATGCGAGACATCGCCGACATTCCAAGCGGAGGACGCAGAGATTTCGTCGGCCGTCACTGCAACATCCTCCATCCCGCAGCAGTCAACGGCTGTGGCCCGAACAGACGTGTCGTCGGGGGTTCAGCACGTCTTTGTTCAGCAGGGTGTGATTCAGCAAAGTGCAGTGCATAACAGTGCAGCGCAGCAACAGCAGCAGGTGGCAGTGGTTCAGCACACATGTACCCATCAGGCTGTGCAGGCTCAGAAGACGCCTCAACAGCAGCTTCAGCAGCAGCAGCAAGCATCAACAGCACCGCAAGCGGTACGCATAGTGACATCTACTCCAACAACAGTTCCGCAGCCCAACCTGGTGAAACTTTTGAGCAGTGTGGACTCTTCCTCCCCCTCCGCGGCAAAATCATTGCCGCCAAACCCCGTGACAACGGTGACAGCAAGCGCGGTGTCAACGACCCCGGTGTCCACGCAACCAGCGGAAGTAAATGCTGCCACTATGGCGGCTGTGAAGACAGTTCCGGTTGATGCGGAGAAGAAGTCAACGTCGCCCTCTGCAGCAGGTCATCATCACCACCACCACCACCATCACAAGGCAGCAAAGCTGGTCTACAACTGTGAATGGAAAGGCTGTGACCGGTAAGCATGCGCTGTCTTTTTTTTTTTTTTCCCCTATTCTCTGCGGGAAAGCTGACGGGTCAGGAAATTGGTACTTTGTTGATGTACCTGCAGTGCATAGAGAGCAGAGATTGTTTTAGCGGAGCGTTGAAAAAAATTGGCTTACAATGGTCCTATTGTCCAACAAAAAAGTTGTTTTTATCTTATGACGTGTAAACAAGTAAATTTAGGTGTTATTATTCAACTTGAGTGTTTGGTAGGAGAGGGTGCAAATTGGCATTTGCTGTGTTGGATTGGCTGGTTCAGCAGCGCTGCTCCACATGCTCCGCACTCCGCCAGGCCCGCATGCAGACAGAACGGAGCAGCTGATCCACGCGCTGACTCGCAAGCTTGTTTTGCTAAAACTCCGTAATACAGCAAAAGGGTAAGTGCTGTATAAGAATGACAATTTGGCTGAAAAGGAAAGCATGACTGCAGAAAAAAAAAAAATTAAAACAGATTTCATGGAAAGAATTCAACAGTAAAACCTCGCCATTGGGTTTTGTACGGGACTGGGGCAAAAAAATGTAGCAACCTAGAGATGTTATAGCCGAAAAAAATCTCATCGAGAAGTTGTTCATTGTTGTCTGCCGTTTTTTTAACATGCTCTTTTGGAATTTGCAAGGCTTTGTGGCTCTCTTGATAGTTCAGCATGCTCGCAGCATCTGAAACGCCCTGCGATGATGGCTCTCTGTTGCGCAAGCAGGTGTTAATCGTAGGGAAGCATCAGCAGAGGATGTGTGTACTGAGCTGGTGAAGTTGTGGCACGCAAGCGCTTCTGCACTATTTTCGCGGCAGTCGCTGTAATCCTACGTAGTCCTTGTCTACTGGGATCAAGAAATTGTCTTTTAAATGGTAACTGCGGGGTTTATAGCCACATCGTCACATTCCTAGAGTCCCCTCTCTTCCGGCACACAGACCGTTTCTCAAAAAAATACCGAGTGGAACCATTTTAACACAGCTAAAATTGCAAAATGAAACCGAAACTCAATCCGAGGCCAGGGACAAAGCTTCAGATGACGCAGCAATGATATGGCAAACATTGCTAGAAAAACGCTCATACGTGCATTGATTGGCTGCAGTAGCTGATCAAAGGTGCACCCCTTTCGAGCATGAATGCTCCTTAGAGCTTCTAGTTTTCAACTTGCTGTTGGCAACAGCAACTTGCTGCACAAGCGGCTACATGCAGGATGAGTACACAGAATGCGAGACTAAAAACTCTGCAGTCGCGTTTTGTGTCTTGTCTGTCTTTCCGTTGTGTGGTTTGCAGCGTTTCATTATGAAACTTCCCATTCCTTGCTACACACACCACACTGCTGTTTTTTCATATTTCGACTCCACTTGCCCATTGAGGGCGAAACAGCACTGCATGAGCAAAAGCTATAAACAAATCCCGGCTGGTGAAGAATTCATGTCACCATGCGCAGTTGCAGGATTGAATTCGCGAATGGTGCCACCGTGTGTACTTCACTTTTGCACGATTTTTCTGGCTTGTCAAAGCTCTGTTTTTGGTTAAAATGACGTATTTGCTATAATGTGACTATCTTTTCAGTCTAGCTTGATATGTTACTCCTCTTTAGTGTCCCTTTGACAAGCGTGAGTATGGTTTTTATTGGCATCGCTTGAATTTGGCATTGTCCTCTGCCTTCCACTGGCAGAGCAGATCTGCTAGTGTTTAAAAAGCGGGTCCATTTTTTTTTCGTAACATTTTTCGGTATATCCTAGTAACTAACAGCTGTGTCAGTGTGCGAAAGTGGTACAGACTTTCATTTTACGAGGCTGGAGCCGGGTAGACATTTTCCAGCAGTTGTCTTGCATAAGTTGTTTTTTTTTTTTGTTGCCATCATTCATTGACAACGGTCTCAGTGTTTCTGAATAGGTAGTCTTCATGAATGTACACGCTGTGCAGCAGACATTTGGTGGAAATCAATTAATGCCATCACATCACAAATGACTGTTCCAGTCAATTGTAACTGTGTATGTTGGGACTTCATATCTGATTTGAGTAATTATGGCCGTTTAAGACATGTCACTATTCCTTGCGTTGACTGTGTGGAGTTTTAAACAGCCTATCAGCCATTTGGACAGGTTTGTGTAAGGGCAGACACTAAATCGACAGTTCTATAACTGTGTGCTCTTAACGCACTGTGATGCTGTCGCCTTGATCTATGGGCATCTGGACAATGGAGCCTTCTACACGATAATGCAAGGTCGCACACTGCTCTGAGCATCACAGAATTTGAACTGCAACTGGGTAACCATACAGCCTAGTTGGTGTGGATTTCTCAGAATTTCAGAAAATCTTGCCAAGCACAGCATGATTGTACTTCCACATCTGCCATACTGCCCTGACCTCTCCCCATGCAATTTTTTTTTGTTTCTACGTTTGAAGAGAGCCCTAAAAGGAGTTGACAGCCTTGCCAAAAGAAGACCTCGAGAAGCATTGGAAGCTGTGTATAGGCTGCAGGGGAGACTACTTCGAAGGGGTGCTGCAGAAACGATTTCCTTGTGGACTCGATATCATAACTTTACTGACGAAGGTTGTATAACGATAATCAGTAGTGGGAGATCATTCTTGATACTTCACTTGTTAAACTTCACTTGTTAAAAAGTGACCTTATCTGTGGGAGCGTTTTTCTAGACCTGACACATACAGTAGTTGCAGTGTGTCTGTCTTAAAACATTAAACACTGCTTTTAATATATGCCCAATAGCCGGCACTAGGGAAACCCTGTAATGCCCAGACATTGGAAACATAGGATGAAAATTGACAGTCCCATCATTGCAGAAATGTAAAGAACTGGCAGGTTTATAAGGAAAAAGATAATTACAGTAGTTAAATTCACCTAATTTTTACCGGTTTTGAATGTCTAAGGACAATAAAAATGCTGGCAAATACGCCAGCGCCTGCAGTGTATCAAAATCGGAACTCAAAACAATATCTCGCCTGCCAATGCGGCATCAGGAGTGCAGAAATATTTGGCTATTTTGCCATTAGGGTTAGCTTTTGGACAAATGTCTTTAGCGGACTGCCTGCATATCTGGTACCTGGCGCTTTGACCTTGCTTTGATAGATGTGGTGGAAGAGATCATTCGTGTTCATTCAGATTCACATATCATTTGAGTTGGTGCAGTTTTGCGAGCGGACTTGAAAATTATTCATATTTTTACGCCCTGTACCACAGGTGATGTGAGGAGCATTACAGGTTTAAGTTAACCTAAGTGTACATATTGTGAAAGAGAGTCTCACCAAAGCCATGAAGCTTGTCTGGATTTGAAGTTGAGGTGCTTCGTGTCATTTTTATAGTTGGAGCTCTCTTTTGTACCTGAAAAGGAAGAAGTGGTGGTGTCAGTGTGAAACTTGTTCCTCTTTCTCTTTTTCAAAATGTGCCTTCGTGCTTTGTCGTCGCGTCTTCTTTGCGCAGGACATTCTCGACGCCAGGTGCTGTGTTCTATCACGCCTGCAAGGTGCACATACCGGAGGTTGAAGGTGATTTCCAGTGCCAGTGGGAGTCGTGCGATGACATGAAGCGTCGCCGGCTGTCGCTGTTCACGCATCTCCAGGTAAGGGCTTTTGGCATCAGTTCCACTGTATACGTAAAAACTTTGGCTTAGTTTATCTGTGTGTTTGTGGAAGCCGTGGCAGTTTCAAGGTTGACGTACAAACATTAAGACAAAATGTTGGGCAGGTTGACGAAACCTGGCTAAACTGCATTGTACTTAAGTGGAGATGAGGGTCTTGAAAACTTTTTTTTTTATTTCTTAAAGTAGTAGGCACTCGGTTGTAAAGTGAATCTCGTATACCGTATAAACACGTGTAAAGGCCGCACTTTTTTTTCCAGATTCGAAGGCCAATTTTCGGGGTGCAGCCCATATACGTGCTGTGCGAAAAAAAAAATTAAGTAAAAACACACCAACCAGGGAACGAGCGGCATTTATTCTATGTTCAATCGTCACTCACAAAGTCTTCTCACTCTGAGCTGGTGCTGTGCTCTGGTGCATGCTCATCTCACGAGAAGTCGCACGGCATGTCCGCTGTCAACGCGTAGCCGTTGTTCCGCACTTCCGTCACTTAGCAGAGCAGCCCATCTTCCAGTTCGATTAACTTGCACTGCTTGCCTCGGAAAGTGCGCTTGTTTTGTAGCGTGTATTCCTCAATGCATCCTTTTGGTTGCACCATCATTGGACACACTTATCGGCCGCATTGAATTTCCTGCCCGCTACACGCTTGCCGTATTCGAGAGCAAACTCCCAGCTATGTAGCTATTAAGATACTTGCCCATCGTGCTAAAATTGCAACGCTCGGCGGCAGCCCACGAAAGCCACAACTACGGTCAACTGACAAGCTACCACAACTCCCGTGCCGTTGACAGTCACAAAAAGCTGGAGCTGGTGATACTGATGTCAATATGGATAGCAGGAGCTTGTGACTGAGGAAAAAGTTGATGATGATGATGACCCATGGCCTCAGGCGCCATTTGTGGGCGGCTCGCAGCCTGCGTGGATCGCGAGGCCACGGCGCGTGCATTTTGTATGTAGTCTATACCCGTGTGGGTCATGGACAATTTGTGTGTGGCCCTTAGGCATATTTTGTAAATAATGCTTCCTTCAGGAAAGCAGGGTGCAGACCTTACACATGTTTATATGGTATTCTAGTGGGGGGGCTACTGCGGAGAATTGTGTGCCATGTCAGACACAGGTGAAGCTTGGACTGAGGTGTAAAGTCAGTTCCATGCTGTGATGCAAACACATGATAATGGTGCACTGTTTGACCGATAATTCTTTTGTCTTGGCCTAAACGAAAAGTACAGTACACACTGCTGTTTGACCTGCCTTTGTTTATCAGTTCATGCGTGCATATGTACAATTATCATGTACAGTTAAAACTCGATTTAACAAAGTGAAGCGTAGTCACAAATTAGTTCATTAAATCGGAAATTTTTTCCAATCAAGGAGGGAATTTTTCCGCCCTTCAAAATCTGACTGCAAAGTAGCGGCATTTAAAAAGCTACCGTGGCATCGCCTTAGCCGGCAACCCACACCTGCGTGTATGAGAAGTCCACAAAACAGCTTGAATCACTTGTGCGTGAAAGCGCCATATGGTAAAACGGATTCGAAGCCAAGGTGGGAAGCATCGCCTACTGCCGAATCCTTTGTTCCGTGCATGTAGCCCCGTCAAAACAAAACCAGTGCCATGAATTCGGCTTTCCTAGATGCTACTGCTGGCATGCTGCAAACAAGCTGCGAGACATCGTGGGCAAAATAAGTCAGAAATCACCTTTTTTTTTACTCATTTTATTCCTGGAAAACTTCGTTAAATCGGGTTTACTGGTCGTTTGTTTCATTGTATCGAGTTATTCAACATACGAACCCTGGGGACACTTGCCAGGGAATCAAAATTTCTTCGTTAGATAGAGAACTTCATAAAATCGGGTTTTGTTAGATAGAGAGTTTTAACTATATTGTGTGCTAGATGGTACACCATCATGTTCCTTCCCCAGATGGACACTATATTTACTCATATGGAAAGAAAAGCAAGCATTTTTTTGCATATTAGTAAATGTGAGGTCACACTTGGTTTAAATTGATTAAATTATTGATTGATTAAATTCAGTTATTTACTTATCTTCTGTTGTGTGCCACCAAAAGTGGCCCATGTGTGTTACAATTATGCTCATACTACATGAGGGTAAACGCAGTGGTCCGTTAAGTTGTTGACTGCCGAACATGTTATCATCCTCATTGTTCTCCATAACACTGCCGACATCATCACCATCATCATCGTCTGACTGGTGGCGATGAAGGAGCTCGAGCGTTCTCTCTGGTGCAGGACCGGCACTGCAACGAGCAGGTGCTGCAGATCCAGGCGGTGCGGCGGCAGCAGATTTCACAGTTCGGCAAGGCCTCGCTGCCGCCCCCTGCCCAGCCACCCCCGCATCCTGGCTACGCGCCAGACGCCGCCTTGCTCGCCATCCGGAGGCACGCCCTGGCTTACTACAACCACAGGGATGCCTCGGTCAGTGCCTAGCATTCACTTTAGCAAGTCATGGTCTTTGTCGTGTTGGCACCAGTCTTATAGTCTAGTTAAGCAGTGGCTCAGTAACTGTGGCATTAGGCTGCTGAAACCTGTGCAGTGAGATTGAATCCCAGTGCCGCATTTCAGTTAAGGCGAAATGCAGAATACCTGCATGCTGTGCAGTGTTGGTGCCCAGCAAAGAGGGTAGTCAAAATGAACCCAGAGCCGTCCACTGCGCCATCTGTCATAGCCATGTGCTGCTTTGGAACGTTAAACCCCACGTGCCATATTGCACCGATTTAGATGTGGATATCAGCGCTCCATACCTCGGTTCGTGTGATTCGCACCTAGTTCGCAGGGGCTCAACCCAAGCACTTTCATTGCTTTTTAGTGCGCTTTTAGATTGTTTCGTTCTACATTCTTGGAGGTGTGAGTTGACCAGTCATCACTGTGGCTTGCACTTTTTGACCTCAGTTGCCCTTGTGCCGTACATGTCGCACACCATCGCCGTTGTGCATATTATGCATCGCCGTTGTGCACCCAGTCGAAGAATGTGACAGAGCTGGTACCAAAATACGACAAAATTTTTTGTCGTCCTGTCGTTGCAACATATTTTTCTGTAGAATTGTAAAGGTGTCTGTTGTCACGGCAGAACTGGTGCTGTCATTACGACATGGGGCTTCACAGTACTACAGAAAATCCTGTTGTAGCATCAAGAATTTCTATTATGTCCCAAAATACTGCAGTAGAATTGTTTTTCACAACAGACAATTTTTGTAGTGCTTTTCAGTCGGGTATTATTATTGTTGCTAATGAGTACAGGGCCTCTTCTTTTTCTGACGGCACTGTCTGTGTCTTGCGCAGGATGAAAAGGAGTCGGCGCTGGCCAAGAGCATACGGCTCACGTCAGCCCTCATCATTCGGAATCTCGCCACCCACTCGTCGCGAGCCAGGCGGTAAGTGGAACCCAACACATCTTGCAACCGTAGCTACTCCATTGTTCTTAATGTCGGTTGGCCTCATAGGTCGGACCGGAATATAGGCCGACACCCCCAACTAACCAATTCTAAAAAGTAAAAAAACCTTTTTCCGTGGAAAAAGTACCAAAAGACACCCTTACCTTGAAACAAATGTGACTCAACAGGTTGCACAATGGTGACAGTATTTATTTTCATTTAAATGCTGCTCGTATGTACACCCAGCCAATTTTATAACAGTATCGTGTGCCCATCGACCCGCGTGTTTGTTTCTGGCACACAGAAGTACGGCGCCGTAGAGCAGAGCCCTTCCTCTTCATGAATCGCCGCACCCAGGATGGCGAGCTCTTGAATTGCGCCCTCATGAGTCTAGAGGCACGCGCAATCTCTACCGCTTTCACGCGGATGCATTCCGCAGTCACAGGCAGCGATTTTGCACGCAGCGCAACCTTTCCTTCCAATTCTGGATGCGCTGCAGTCCACCCGCGAAATGATGTTTTCTTCTGGTTGCTGCAAGTTGTAATACGCAGCTTCTGCCTCCGCCAGTACTGAATGCTCTTTTCGGATACTCCAAATTCGTGCTGTGCCGCCAGGTACCCGTGAGCTTCCTCGTACTCAATCGTGTTTTTCTTGAAGGCGACGGTAAATTGCCGTTGGCTTCCTCTCATTTTGAAACAAAATGTGAAAAAGCAGCCTTTAACCAAAATAGCTTTGCAACTACGGAAACGCAGAATGGCGGCACTGCTGCTGATGGCGATGGTGATGGAGGCTGCTGACTTCAGCTGCCGATTGTTTCAAGACTTCTGTAGTTTTTCCGCCAATGACAGGTATATAAGACGGCGACTCTTCACCACAGGTTCTTGAAAAAAAGTTCGACCTATATTCCGGTTTTTACGGTAGTATATATACTAGCTGAGTGCATTCCTTATGTTTGTGCAGCATTGTCTGGGCACTTGTTTGTCTCAGCGGGGTTTGCAGTATGCACCCCATGGTCTTGGAAAAGGTGCCCCTTTCATTTGTTTGTGATGCGCTGTGTGCCAGTATTTGTGTAGTTATTTAGAAAAACATAGGCATGCTTCGGGAGGCTATATTTGGAACCAAGATGTGAATATAATGCGTTTTTTTTTCCCCCTCAACATAAGCTACGGCGACTTTCACTACAGGACGTGCTAGTTGTTAGGAGAACCCAACTTCTTGACGATCTTGGAGCCGCGCTGCACGCGTGGCGAGGTAGAGGGTGACTGTTGAGGTGGAAAGGCAGCACAGGCTGTTGAGAAAGAGAAGGCACTGAAAGAGTTGAGAGGATTCGGGAAAGGAAAGAACGGTGAAAGGGCGCAGGACTGGGCAACACAAAGCACGAAGCAGCGGGGGGGGGTGGGGGGGGGGTGGGGGGGGGGGGGGGGGGGGGATAGGTTGGATGCTTTGCAGTACTCCGTGATGTTGGGTGCATTTCTGAAGATTTGCCTCTAGAATAATAGTTATATACCCGTTGTTTCTGTACCTTTGCGTGCTGTCTTCGTTTTTTCCCAAGCTTGCTGCACCCTATCTGTGCTTGGCCTGAACAAACTGATCACTTTATAATCATTTATGTGTATGTGTTGTGTAATTCGTTTTTGTGAAGTTTCAAACCCCCCCCCCCCCCCCCCCCCCCCCCCCCCTGCATTGTATTTCTGTTATATACCTGTACATACGGTATATCCTGCTGATGATCACTTCTAGATTTTCATGGGACTGTTCATTTATTTTGGACTTCCACTGTTGTTTCCCAGCTTTTTCTTTCTTTTGTTGTTACCGAGCTGTTGATTCTGTTTTCATGTGCACTGACGTTGAACTTATTGTTCCTCTTCTGCGTGCAGCTACCTGCGACGATATGAGCCACAGCTGTCGACGGTTGCTATGTCCCCGCTGGAGTCATCTCGGACTATTGCCCAGTGTTTGCACGAAATGTCGCGGGTGCCGACGCCAGACTGACGTGTTTTAACGCGCGAAAGTTTACAAAAAAAAATGCACTCGTTGAGTTGCGCTGTGTGATCATCCCGCGTGATCATGAGACCGGGTGATGATTGCCTTCGTGGGGCGTGACTCTCGTCGTGGCAGCAGCAAAAAAAAAAGACTGGCAGCTTGACCCCTGCCCACTGAACTTTTCTTCGATGACCTTGTACAGAAAAACGCGCAGCGCCAGTGTGTGGCGGCATCGTGGCCGTGCCGCGGCGCCGGAGACGAGCGAATGGGACTCTTCGGCGGAAGAGAAAAAAGAAAGTGAATTCGCCCGAGAGAGAGAAAAGAAACTTCCCCTATGTGCCTCGATCAAGCAACGACGGAAGGAGCGGCAGCCCGTCGTGTCTTGTGTTTGCTTCTTTTCTTCTTCTGCATTGCTCTTCGTCGTAAAACATCCACGCGCGGCGGCAGCAGGACAACACGCAGTGGTGGTGTCATATCAGACAGTGTAAAACAAAAACGATAGGAACACCGTGTTTCTCCCCTCTCTTTACTCTCACTCCATCTGTTTGTTTTTTTTTTCTTCTTCCCGCTTTCATGTGTAGCAAAGAGGCATAGTGTTTCACTTTTTTTTTTCCTTTCTGGTGCTCCATATGTTTTCTTTTCTTTGGCTTCATTTGGTCGTTGCATCTGTGCATGATGAAAGGAAGAAGTAGAGAAAGGGTTGAGTTACCGCTTTGTAAAGGCATGAAGGGATTCAGCACATGGCTGTGGTGGCGTTGTTTGAACCGAAAAGAATGGAGCAGGCAGGCCCCGAGAGTTGGTCGCAAGGCCCGAGACTTGTCCCAGGGTGCTTGAGTTTGGAATCAGCGTTCCTTTTTCGGTTTCTCCTAGACTTTGCGTATGTAAGAGCATGTTGGATCTTCATTCAGTGCTGGTGCTGCTTTTGGCAGAGGTCAGGAGTGTGGCGTAGGCGCGGCTGTTTTTTTATTTAAGACTTATTTATCTGTGCAAGAAAGAAAAAAAAAGTCATTGTTTGGAAGCACTGTATTCTACCATCCTTGTTTCTTCAGCCTGATGACTTTTCAAATAACTGTCGTCATTTTACACTCATTGTCTAAGCTGTTTTGTCGTTTGAAACCATGAAGGAGAGTTGGCAACATGATGTACCCAGCTTTGCCATGTTTAATTCTTTGGAGCCTTTGATACATGTCATTTAATTGTTAATCATGCAAATTAATTTAAGTAGTGCAGTGCCCTTCGCATGTTTTCAGGCTACATAGTGTGGGATTGCAGCACCTGCCAAGTTGTTTATGAGGTTTCGAAGCGCTCTGCCCTCCAGATGCTTCAGACCACCAGTAGTGTTCCTCACTGTTCAAACCTTGAGGGCCAGCGGCATGACAACCTTCCTGCACAGCTCTTGGAAGTGTCTCAATCATGTCCTAAGGTGGCCTGGAAACTTTTGAAAATCACTGTACATGTTTAGAAACCACATTTAAGGCCTTATTCTTTGTTAGACTGCAGTTAGATTTCGTTCGACCGCAGTTGCGTTGGGATTCAAGATTTGTTGCCCTCCTTACTGCAAGGCTCACCCCTAAGGGGCCTTGTAACTTTTGAGAAGCACTGTACATGTCTCAAGACCACATTTAAAGGCTCATTCAGCAGGTCTCTTTTAGACTGTGCAGTTGTGTTAAGATTTTAAGTTGGTTCTTTTCAACAATTGGCAAGGTGTCAGTTGACGTAATAGGGAGAGGGGAAAAAGTCAGCTCTGTTTTTTTTTGTTCACATTGCATTGACCGGAGGTTTTGGTCATGTTGCACTCTCCAGCAACTCCTTTTCCAGGGAAAGCGAAAGAGCATTCCTCTGCCTTATACTCTGCATTGCTTTTTCACAGTGCACGGTGTGTCACATTCACCGTGCAGTGCATTTGTGTCTCATTTGGGGTCTGGGAGGGTACCCTCTTTGTCCTATTTTTTTTTTTAATGGTTGTTTATTCACGCCTTGTTTTTGTGAGTTCTCATAGGGCACATGAAGAGAACATGTGTACCATTCACGCTGAAGAATCACGTTCTTATAAATACTGTAGCATAGATAAGAGTAACACGGCAGCGGCAGATCCGTGCGTCAGCTGCGGTTGTTTTTCATGGTGGGCCAGGGGTGCAATGGTGTTGAGGGGGAGCAGCAGTAAGGAAGGAATTGGGGAGCGCATCTGGAGAGCGCCATATTAAGTTGGATGAGGGTGCGTCCTTGCTGGTTGCATCTTTTCTGTTTTTTCATGCTATTACTGCCTAGTGGCAGCTCTGTGCAAAAAATAAAGTGTTTGCAGAACTGCTTGCTCTTATACAATTGCATTTGTTTTGGTAAAGGCTAAGAAAGCTTTTATTTCCTGCTTTGGACTTCCACAGGTGTCTGCATATTGCACGAGCTCCGTCATCCTAGTTTGAAGATGCTGTTGGCCAGTTGCCTGTTTGAATTTGACCATGGCTGCTCTCGTCGATGAGGCGTGTAGGAAGCTTGGGGGCCTTCTTTGGTTGGCCGTTATTGTTGGCCAGAGTCGTTTGTGCTGCTTTGTGTACTTGGAGTGAGGATGTTATTCCTTTTTTTTTATTCTGGAGAAAACCTTAGCCTGTCAGCTCTGTAACAACTTTTTGTAATTTGATGCACATTCATTTAAGCTAATTTGCAGGTTTGTAAGGCAAGTGGTCCTGCTTGGAGAAAATGTCTCAGTCTGTGACCATGATTTCTTTTTTTAACTGACCTTGTTGTGCTGCCTTAGCCAGCTTTGACGACCAATAGGCCGCCTTTCCCACTGGCCATTCTTATAGTTCCACAATGCTCCTTTAGGTTGTCCTGTAGAATTATGGTGACAGAGAAGGGTCCCTGTCTTGTCGTGTGAAATGTTTTTTTTTTCTGTCTTTCTCTGCTGTAGTTACTGTACAGGTAATATCAACCACTTGTCGTCTTCAGTTAGTGTTTCCTGCATTTTTGAAACCACTGTTGACCCCCCCCCCCTTTTTTATGTATTCTTTTTTTATGTCCTGCCATTAGTTCTGATTCTAAATGTAACACCCCCCATGCTTTGGTCATTTTGTGCTCTCTCCCATACTGCAGTCTTTGCGACTCCATCATGCCCATGACAATTTCTTTTCTGTTGCGCGAAATGCGCTGCCTGTGCATGGCTACTGCTCCTTTGCGTTGCCTTCCCGCCCACCACCCATGTGTTGAGATTTTCCAGGACTGCTGATGTGCCCTCCCCCCACTTCTGGCTGTCCCCCTGCCCTTCCCCATCACTGACAACTTGTCTGGATGCACGAAGTTCACACACATTATTGCAGTTAATATTATTGTATTATGATTGCCGCGTCTATTTCTGTATATATATGCATACATGGTGATGATGAGAAAAATTTATACACAAAGTGAAGAGAAATTGGTTAATAAAATGTTTTTTGGCCATCTCAGATGCTGCATAGCACTCGGCACTCCCTCCGTGTTGTGCGGTGACTTCGGTGAGGGGCATTTCGCCTGAAGCTTTAGTGGTTTCCTGTTTTAGGCCAAGGCAGTGATGGCTGATGGTCCTCTACCAGGTGGGGTTGTTTTTACAGCCATTACACTACTATCTTGTTTCAGTGATCTGCCTAGTTGTACTGCTAGTATTTACTCCATTTAATGCATGCCACTTTGGTTTTACTGGCTTTACCAGTGGCTTCTGCTTTAAGCTTAGCTGTATTATTTATTTATTTATTTGCAATACTGCCAGTCCCATCAGAGACCATAGCAGGTGGGCGAACAAAAATGACATGATAAAAATTTGAGCCGTGCACTTTGGAATACAAATCAAACACACGTGAACAGAAAGGAACAAGAAAAATACAAGAAAAGGTAAACATTAGCAAGGAACAAGAAAAATACATGTCAAGGAGTCGGGTAGAGCATTGCCATAAGGAATTCAATTGGAGCACATGGGAACACAGCAGCGGAAAAAATAAGACTTTCTTCACAATTAACAATCTAATGAAGTGATGAGAGGCGGTTGAGTATGTCAGTGAAACTGCTTTATTCGTTAATTGATAATGATTCTATCCGTGACGTGAACTAAGATAATGTGGTTGCAGTTATGATTGAGGGATCAAGGCGATTCCATTCTCTGATCACGAGGGGAAAGTACGAATACATGAACGTGTCGTTATGGCATGAGTATTAAGCCAGGGCTGGCAGGTGGTTTCTGTCTCTGAATTTCACCCTGCACTGCTGGTTGTTTGTCTTGAAATAACATTAAGCCTAAGAATCTGAAGTGGGAAATATGGATAATCTTGTTCAATTCAGGCGCACTGAAATGCTCGTAGTACTGTGGCCAGCTTGTAGGCTGACACTGGAACCACGTGGCAGAGGTGTCGATACCTATTGGGTGGAAAGGATGATGATTATAGAAGCTTGACGTGAAAGCAGGCATGTATTAAAAACCAAACATGGTGCTATTTTGGCTGAAATTACAATTGAACATGGCCAGGATATATACACTCCTATTACCTGATTCTAAAATGCTCAATTTTCATGCTTGCAAAAACAAAATGCAATCTGCTATTGTAAAAAAGCTCAGACACAGTCGACTGACTTTAATTGAAAGCTCCTTGGCCAAATAAGCCCGAATGCGGCTGTGACGCTAGGAAAAGCGCTATTTTTTGATATGGGAATGTCGCTTTCCCATAGTAGTCGGCATCTGCAAACACTGGCATTATAAATAATGAATAAGTTGACACCTGGTTCCCACACACGTGACAATATCCGGGCAGAGTGCGTGGCACAGCGCAACAGTGCATCGCTGTTTTACCTTTCACATGAAGCGGTGCCGTTTTTACCCCACGCCGAACAGCGGTTTCATTTTTTCGACCGGATCAACATGGCGGGCCTGTTTCTGGAAGTGCCAAGATATGGCACGTGTGAAGCAGAAATTCCAGAAATCTCAAGCAGCCGCAAGGTGGTGCTGCTGCTCCTTTCACCTGGGGATTCTGCCACTGCTGCTGGTCGCCTTACATGTCTCAACATGTTTCTTGTGTGTTGGCGCTCCGCTGGGCTCCATTGTTCATGGTATGCTGTGTTTTTTCTTCACAATGAAGCCTCGACAAAGAAACTATTGCTTCACGCCTGGTTGCAGGACGGGCTATAGCGGTGCTAAAAACTCGCCGAAACTTTCTCTGTTTGGAATCCTCGATGACGAAGGCTAGCGGCGAATTTGGGAGCCCCGCCTTCATCGCGCTGACAAAGCCTTAAAAGTGACTGTCACTCTTTGTGAGTTATGTTTTGTGAGTTATGTTTTGAGAGACTATGTGCATGTGATTGATGGCAAAGAGGTGTGCTTTCTGCGTGGAAAGCCATTGTTTTTACTGGACGCCTTGCCCACGATTCTGCCGAACCTTACGAAGGATCTTTCAAAGGCGCCCACTCGTGAACGACCGCCACCGAAGAGATAATGTGAAGAAGCAATGAAACATGGTGGAACGAAGAAATTCTGTGATGGAGAGATACAGGGCTGCTGTGCAACGCCACAGCCCAGCAAACTGGAAGAATGTGCAGAGCCAGCCACTATTTCACATTGAGAATGTGCCCAAACCGACAGATCAGTGGGCTGTGCACAAATTTCCAAATTAGGTTGGTGCTACATGCAGGCCTCGTACGACAGCAAGGCTCACTCTGTCGTCGTGGAGGAGACTGTTTTTGTGAACTGTAGTTGCAGTCGGGGTGAGAGAGAGAGAAAAACTTAATTTGGGTGCTTTCAAGGGCTTGGCGTCTCGAGGCCTCCGTCCTTCACTGCGCTGGCGACTTGAGGCCTCTTCTCAAGCAAGGTTGGGCCCCTATTCCAGCGCTCCACTGAGCCAAGCTACCTCAGGGGTGAAGTAATTTGTAGAACATATTGCCGAGGGTTCTTATCTCTGAGAAACATTTCCGCGCTATGGATGAAGCGAAATATGTGCTGGATGAGTTTCTATGCCTCTGCTAGGGATTGGGCAGACCAACAGATTTTATTGCTGTGCCCCTAACAAAAGAACTGGACAAGCAAATCATTCATGCCGATGGACTCGTCCTTAGCACGAAATACAGGGGAAGTGTACAGCAAAAGGTAAGAATCGTGGTTTTCATTCAGGTGTCGTGAATTCCTCGAAGTTTAAGGACAAACTGCATTGCTAAATATTTTCTCCTATTGAATTTCCGTATTGAAACGTTGAATGTCATATTTACCAATTCATTTAGCATTCGTAAGACTACAGTCCTGTATGCAGATCTTCATTGAAGTCTTGCTTTTTACAGGAACAGCCTGCATATCTTGCATGTTCCTGAGAAAGGCCTTGCTGACAATGCTGAGTGGGGTAAAGTGGAGAAGACTACAGTACACCTGCAGCCAAAGTGTGACGACTTAGTCAAAAGAATCGTGCTACTGCCAGATTAGTCACCCTGACTGTGCCGCTTGAAGAAATGAGAAAGCAAAATGCAAGCATTCAGAAAGAAGTATAGGAGAAGAATATTTCATGCTTGCCGCTCAAGCAACAGCTAAGAGTACAGCAGTGCTTTGCAGCAGCAAAAAGGTCTAGCAGGAAAGGTATGCACTAGTCAAGAGTGCATACTCAAGTGTATGCTCGTGAAACTGAAGAGCCCTCGTCTCTACCTTCCTTACGGGGAAGCACGATATCTTTGTTTTGCCAAGCAAAACCACACTCAAGAAGTACATGAAGTCGTACATGTCGTTATATGGATTCAACACTAAAGTTGGAGGTATTTTAAAGAAGGAGACTTCCATCATGTCAGTGTTTCAGAGGCACGGTGGACTTCTTGCGGACGAGATAAAATTGAAAACTTCAGTGTCACCACATCAGGACAAATTGAAGGTTTCGTTGACCTAGATTGTTATGATTGTTCCTTTTAGTGGAAAGAGGAAACATAATTTTTACTAACAAATAATTACTAAAATAATTTTTATTACCAAAGGTAACATGAAAAGTGACATCCTTTTCAAAATAATGATTGAAGTTGTCAAAGTTGCTGAGAAAGTAGGCCTGTTTGGGGATCACATTACATGTGGAGCGGCTTGGAACTGCAAGATCTGGAGATTGGCCGGAGTGTGTGCATCAGCAAATGTCTGCAAATTGGAGCACCCTGTGGACAGTGAGAGGAACTTACATTTTATCAGATTTTCCCCACCTTATTCAGTACCTGCAAAATCCCTTCTGAAGACTGGCTTCACTACACCAGAGGGAGAGGTATGTCTTGTTTGGTGAAGGTTGCATTTCTACTGAAACTAATATTTCCTCCTCTTTATGCGGTTGCTTCTAGGTATCTGTACAGCCAGCTCGAGAGGCATTTGTCCGCGACAACGTGAAGACACTGAAGGTGATGCCTGGTTTGGCAGAGGAATACCTTGATGTGAACTCATTTGAGAAAATGAGTCATGCATTTAAACTTTTTGGATCAATTGTCTTGAGAGGGATGATCTACAAAATTGATATTGAGGGAAAATGTGTCAGCATTACTGCAACTCAGGAGTTCATTGCATAAGTAGGCATTTGACAGCTGTTCTACATATTTGACAGCGTAATTTAATAATTTACATTTTTGCTCTTTGCTTTTGCGGGAGGATTGACAAGCTGATCAGTGTCATGATAACCCGATATGCAGCTCGGAACCTGAGGCCAAACTGAGGATGCAGCCACCCTTGTTGACTTCCTTGATCATTTAAGGCGATGGGAAGCATGTAAGGGTGATTTTGTTAGCGAATCTACTGCAACGGGACTAAGAGTCACGATTATGAGCACACTTTCGCTGTTGTAGTACCTGACCCAAACTATTGGGTTCAAATACATGATAGCATCACGCCTTACTACTGACTCTAGAAAACCTCTTTGGCATTGTTCGTTAGTCAAGTGGCTGCAATGCCCACCGCTCACCAAAGCAGTTCTTGATTACAGTTAATTGCCTTTACTTTTATAACTTAGTGAGAACCGTTGATGGCACTAATAATGCTGAGCCTGAGATTGTTAGTGCACAGATCAGTATTGATGACTGGGAATGTTCACATCCTGGGCTGAAAAGGATTGATGGCATACTTGCCCAAGGCAAACTAGAGGCAGAAATTTTTTAAAAAACAGTTCCTCGCACTAGTGCTCAACACTTCTCATTTGTGATTGAGAAAAGTGATGCATGACTTACTTATTCCAATGCTGGATATGCAGTGAGATAATGCGTGCTCTGCCTCAACTGTGCGTCGTGTAAGAAGATACTGCTAGTTGAGCCAGCAGCAGCAGCTTCTGACCGCCTCCCCTCTAGCTTTAAGCAATGTGACTGGGATGGACTTGTACCTATGAAAAGTGCTGTACAACTTCATGCTTACACTCAAATATGTTCACTAAATGTTTTAGTGTAACAGAGCTATATGCCAACAGCATCTGTGATGTGTCGCAAGTTAAAGCAAATTTTTTTTAGCTTTAACAGTGTGGTTGCAGTCAGCTCAGAGAGCAAGTGAGCATAAAAATGATGTACTTACATGCTTGCACTTTCTTGTTAGGGGCCTGAATAGCTCAAATGCCACTAAACAGCAGCGAGCTAAGTATATTAAGCTAAGCAAGAGCACGTGAACTGCGGTTTCTCAGTACTTTTTCTTTCAGTGCTGTATATTCGATTGAAATAAATGCTCTTCTGTGTGTGGTAAAAGGTTCTGTGCTTTCTCTGCATAGTCCTATTTGTAAAGGATATATATAAATGCAGTTTCTCAAGTGATGACCTATGGGACAAAAAAAGAATATTGCATGCTTCCTTTTAAGGATCTATAGAATTAGCATTGAATCGACTTCATAAAATACACTTGATGAGCGCGCTGAATGCCGCTTGAGCGGGGGTGCGGACGACGACCCAGGTGGCCTTACGGTGAAAGGTACTGCAGCGCCATAGGTATGCCTGGGATTATAGCTTCACAGCGGTTCCAGTCCGCCCCACTACACCTAATCTAGTACACAGCAGTCTATTGGTCCCAATGGTTTTTGTGTAACGAGTTTTCGATCTGCCGCCCAAGCAGCTGCAACGAGCGGCTTGTCTCGCCACTCGAATTCAAGCCGGAGTGCGCAGGCAGCGAGCGGAAGCAAGTGTCGCTGGTGCACGTCACTTATGTTGTCGTCGCTAGCATGGTTACGTCACTAAGCGTCAGGGCGAACGACGCCAGTTCTCGTCGCATCGCTCTTTCGCACATATGGATGATGATGATGAATCAACATTTATTACGCCCGAAATAAATCGGTGGTGCACGCAGGCACCAGACGGGGTGGTTCCCTAGTTACGGGAACCATATGTGCGGAGCATATCCTGGCCCCCGTCTGTCAGTGCGAGCTGAATCGGTAGGGCGGTGCTGGATAACAAGGTCTCCCATCGCTCAAGGGGTTGGGATTGGGGGTGTTGGCGGGAAGGGGAGGAGGAGGGGGGGATCTTGAGTTTTGTGCACTCTTCCAAGACGTGCGGCAGGGTGCCCTTTTCTCGTCTGCAAAAGGGACAGAGCATATCGTGTTCCGCAGGGTACATGCGGTTCATCAGTACGGGATGCGTAAGCGATCCCGCCGGCGCTCGACGCAGGATCGTCTGTTGTTGCCTGGTGAGTTTGGGGTTCGGTTCTGGCAGTCTGCACCTTTCCTCGCTGTACATCCGGGTAATGCCCCGAAAGCTGGTGACCGGGTCCGCTAGCTCTTCCGGCTCGTGCTCGGCCCGGATTGACATTTCTCGGGCATGGTAGTCGGCGATGATGTTGCCTGCTACCCGCGAGTGAGCCAGGACCCACACGAGCTCTATGGATCTTCCCAGAGGCTTGCACTTGGATAGTATGGCTCGGGCCGCGGAGAAGATTACCCCCCTGCAGAAGCTTCCGTAGGCTGTCTTTGAGTCGGTGTCCACGCTCGGCTGTGCAAGTGCGAGGGCCACTGCCGCTTTTTCGGCAACTGCAGGGTCTGTTGTCTTCAGGGACGCGCTGACGATCAACCTGTCTTTTGACGTAACTACCACCGCTGCACGGTCACTGTGTTTTCGGAGCGATGCGTCCGCGTAGAGGACCCTGGGATTCTCTTCCAGCTTCCGGGCTATGGTTTTTTTCCCGCGCGGTGCGCTTCTCGTCGTCCTTGCCCGGCGTCATGTTCCGGGGAAGGGGCTTGGTCTAAAATTGGTCGTCTTCCAGTCCTCCGGAAGGGCCGTCTTGATGGAGCTCACTCTACGCTTGCAGGATACGGGGTAGTTGGTCGTTCTGGTGTAGTCGTCGCTCTAGCGTGACAGACCGGTGCCTCAGCTACGGCATCTGCATGTCAACCAGCCCACCGGCCATCGATCGGCGTCGTTACTGGCATCACTTTTACGCAGTAGTAATAATAATATTTGTTTTTTGGGGGGGGGAAAGAAAATGGCGCAGTATCTGTCTCATATATCGTTGGACACCTGAACCGCGCCGTCAAGGAAGGGTAAGGGAGGGAGTGAAAGAAGAAAGGAAGAAATAGGTGCCGTAATGGAGGGCTCCGTAATAATTTCGACCACCTGGGGATCTTTAACGTGCACGGACATCGCACAGCACACGGGTGCCTTAGCGTTTTTCCTCCATAAAAACGCAGCCGCTGCGGTCGGGTTCGCTTTTGCGCAGTAAAAGACGCGAGTTAATGATGTACTAGTCGAGGTAAAGAAGAAATCGGCTTGGGCAGGCCATGCAATGCGAAGGGAAGGTAACCGCTGGTCCTTAAGGGTATAGCACAGTGGATTCCAAGAGAAGGCAAGCGCAGCAGGATGTAGCTGAAAGTTAGGTGGGCGGATGAGATTAAGAAGTCTGCGGGAATACGGTGGCCGCAGCTGGCAAAGGACTCCGTTCATGACACGGTTAATTGGAGAGACGTACGAGAGGCCTTAATTTGGCCTGCAGTAGGCGTAGTCAGGCTGATGATATTCACCAGGCACTCGTATATGAGGGACCACCACTACTTCAATCGTCCACGAAGAGACGAGACATCGCTGCCTGCATTTCAGACCACGCTGCATGCAGCTTGTATGCTCGTGTTACGTCTCGCGAGCATTTCACTATGGCGGTGGCTGTAGCGGAAACTTTCCACACGCTCTGGTGCGCAGCTAGCTCCTCGCCTCCGTGTCTGACGTACATACCTCGCTCTCATTGGTTGACTGGGCTGTGACGTCGTGATCTCTGCCGACCAATCCTGAATTATTGTGACAACGCGCCCTGCTTTTCCTCCGAACATCAGCTCTAACGCTGTCGCGTTAAAAGCCTCGGAGCCAGACCGTGCGTGCACTCTATAGGGCCCGCGCTCTCTCGCGTTATAGTTTCGTTTTCGCGCGTACAGGTGTGTGTGGGGGGGGGGGGGGGGCATCACCGCAATGATAGAAATGCAACAGCAGTTAGCACTAGCAATAAAATTTACGCCGCGCGTAAGCACGTGGAGCATCATTTGGGAACTTCGTGAAGGTTTCTGAAACAAGCTGTCGGGCGCTTTTGAGAAAGCGCGCTTCAAACACCGTTGGATATGACCGCCACTGTGGTAAACGAATTAGACCATAAGCAAAGTATTCATGTTGAATTTTAACTGCCAAAGCTGAAGGCTCAGATCACGCAAGCGTTGTTAATGTGCTGAGAAGAAAAAACTGCCGAAATCATTCTGAATATTGTTCAAATGCGGCATCATTTATGAGCTCATGGCAGGGCTGAGTACTGCAGAACCGATACGTGAGCGCTAAGCGCGCTACGTCTCGCCGAGTCCAGACTCTGCGAATACTGGGCATGTGGCTACAGTCTAACCACAGAGTAGACCACACGCTCATACTACTATCCGCAGCCACGGCCGAGTTTCGCGTCTTTGACAGCTGCGTGCGCTGTGCCGTGCGTTGTACGCGTACAGTCGTCCATAGACCTGTCTAGAGCGCTCGCGAACTTCGTGCCGTTTGCACTCCGCAGCGCGCAGGGCGACATCTAGCGGCAGCGCCTGGTTCGAGATTGCGCATGTCTGATGCTCAGACGACACTCAAAGATGTGCAATCTCGAACCAGGCGCTGCCGCTATACGTCGCTCTGCGCGCTGCGGAGCGCTCTTCGCGGAGTCACTCTTCCTGAGGCCCTAAGGTTTGAGATAACAATGGTCATGTAAATAAATCTGCGGTGGAAATTAGCAAAAAGCGATTCGAAGATTGGTGGCTCAAAAGCAGAGAGGTGACATAAGGTTAGAAGTGTAGGAAGACGTAATTAAAGAAATTGGCGAGTTTTAATAACTTACAACATAATTAAACACAAAGGAAAAAATCTGAGCTTGGTGGCAACTGCTATCACCCCGTTTCTAAGGAGACGCTCCTACCCTCCATTCATCCGTCCGTCCGTCCATCCATCGAGCGCAGACGGCACGTAGTTCGAGCGCTCTACACAGGTCTGTGGGCGACTGTACAGTGGGAACCACACATGTGCATACGCGTTTGTGCCAGGTTATGAGGGTGTGCAGAGCATTTCTCTGCAACCGTGTGCGGTGTGCATGTTAGGAGAACTGGGGTGTGTGAAAGACTAGTGGCGCGTAAAAGACGTGCTGCATGTGCTACACGTGGTCTACGCTAGATGAGTAACCACCTAGTGTGTACGTGGTCTACCCGACCACTCCAAGCAATTCATTGTATTATGCCATCATCACCCTCCATTCGCACCCTCTCCTTTTACTTTCGCTTTCTTAGTGTGGAGTAGCAGGCCAGGGCCCTCTTACCGCCGGCCGACCTCTCCACCTTTCATTTCATTAGATTACTTTCTCTAGCATTATAACGTCCTAAAACTGAAGCATCTGATCTGAGTGCAAGAAGTTTGAAGCAGGAGAAATGATAGGGGGCGACCACCTCCGTTCCGGAGTCCCTGGGTTCTTTATTTTTGATGCCTGTAAGAGATACTTTTACAAATGAAATGATCTAAATTCGTCTTTTAAGGTTATTTTGCGAAGTTCGTGTGTGTGCTACAAAATAGATGGCCCTGCTTTAAAAATAAAATTTTTCATGCTACAAGACGCTCTCGGCCATTCCCACTACTGACTTGACTGCTGATGATGATCACGAACGCTTCAAGTCCGAACGTGCCTTGCACGCGCTTCGCGAGAAGCCCCGGGCAGAAGAAGAAAATAGGCTGTGGCAGGCATGGCTTCCCCAGGAACGGAACCCTTCTCGATGTCCTGCGAGTCGCCGAGGCCCGGCGATTCTTCGCTTAGTGAGGTCGCCAGGGTCCTGGCTTCCGAGGAGCCGCGTAGAGTGAGGGAAGCCAGCTCCTTGGTCACCAATGGTGAGTTTGCTTTGCTTCGCGAGTCCGCATGGCGGTCGTGGGGTGAAGCTCGGCCGGTAAAAGAGAGCCAGGGTGAAAATTTGCACTTTTACCGCCGCCGCGAAAGCTATGAGGGCTTGTAAAGCCACCGTTGGCACCCGCGATGTCACGTTCAAGCCAACTGCGTCCGCTCCTTGCATAGCTTAAGCTTCACTAAACACCCGCAGACCCACATCTCGCCTGGTACGTGTCGAGGCCAGTTTAGGCCTAGTGTACTGGTTGTGAGGAGAGACAAGGAGACTACCCACTTCACGAGTGACGGTCAAGTGTCTTTACTTGCACCCTAGGGCAATCACATCCATGATACGCATAGAGGGCGCTGCCCTTCAGGCCTGAGGAAGAAGGTCCGTTAGCGACATCTACAGTATGGAACCGCACTTGCCTGTGCTGGTAAATGGGCGTCCCAGGTTGAGGACAAACGGGTAGGGTTGGTGGTTTTAAGTGTGCTGAAGATGCATGTTGTGGTAATTTATTAACAGTGCGGTCGTCTGCTTGCTTTTGTTTTATCATCTCTCTGCTTAAGAGAAGGTAGGCGCATCATCTGCTCTGTCCAGTAAAAAAAAATGCAAATTCCCAATTGGAGAAGGAAGGACGCAACACAGCGTTGTGTCCCGTCTGTCGCGCTGCAACCAAGGGACACCAGCCAACTCGCCCAACAAGTTGTTTTGGCGTCCTCATTGGAACCAATTGGATCTCTCAATTATTTCCAGTTGTGTCTTTAACCCACCAGTTGCACTCGACAATTTGGATATAACTGAATCCGACTGGATCAAATCGTTTCGACCCATGAGGTTCCAAGCTGTCATTACATCCAGCAAATTTTCACAAAATCTACAGTATGGTCCACTGTTAAAGGGAACATGCGATCGCGCGGCCTCCGCGCTTCGCGGAGCGCTGCCGCTGAGAACTTGTGGGATTTGTCGGCACATAGTGCATGCTCAGTAAGCATGACGGTTGGTCTCCGCGCATGCGCCTGATGCCGCACATTCTCACCTCATCTAGGCAGCAGGGCTTCGTGAAGCGCGGAGGCCACGCGATCGCATATTCCCTTTAACAGTGTACCGTACTGTACATCCCGATTGCAAAATACACAATGTGAGGAATATTTGTGCAGCTTAACCTACATTATTAAGGTGCAAAAGGTAAAGTGATCATTTGCGCCAACATTTTTACGAGGCCGGGAATTGAAACTATGAAGAATTACACGTTTTTCAGGAACACAAGCACATGTCACACACAAAAGAAACACAATAGGCAGGCACATCAACAGGACGCATTTCTGCTGCCACTTAATATTTATGAGACCAGTGATGCCTGCCCCCTGAGGCAGTTATTTAATTTTGATGGCGCAAATTATGAATGCCATTTAGTTTGTTCAGTAGTTCTAATGGGCCCTCGCAGGGGCGTCTGCAACATGAAGATGTTGAGTTGCGACACCGCGGGTTCCCGAGCATCCGCAGGGACATCCCCGCAAGGGGATGATGGTGAACTGTGCATCACCACGGACCCGAGCACCCGCGCCTCGCCGTGCGTGGCATCGCCGTGTCCGGGGAAAAGGGGATCCTGGTGGTTGAGCCGATGCCGAGCGTTTGGACCTTTAAAGCCCCTCGGCGGAGGCAACACACCACTTTGGCCCCAGCTTCCTGTAGACGGCACCTCCGGCCTGACCAGACCGGGGGAAATCGGCAGTCGCCCCCTTTTCCTATTCTCCCATCTATCTTTCATTTTCCTATCTTTTTTCTCACTACGGTCCTGCCACCTCCTCGTTTCTCGGTTTTTCATTTTTCATGGGTGGCTAGGGTTAATCTTAATTTGCGGTGAGCCACCTCGAGTTATGCCATATTTGGTTATAGTTGCAGATGATTTGTGGCGTATGCAGCTGGTGTGGGCAGGACTTGCAAGAACTAAACATCAGTGCTTGGCTTGATGGCCTTAGCTGCCAATGTGCCATTAAACCTCACATAAGTTCTAACGGGGGCGGAAATGCAGATGTTTAAATAGATGCATCGGGTGCAGTTGGGCAAACCAATTGGATGCAAGTGGTAACACCTATTGGGATAATCATTTAGCAAAGACTGATCCAACTGGGCTTCCAAATAGAATATGTGTTCTACAAATTGTACTACCACCGAGTCCAGCTTGTAATCTATTTGGACTGTCTGAATAGAGCAGCAGTTCCATTTAGAACTAGTTGGAAACTTAGTTTGTCTAACTGGAAGGCCATTTACTATCCGATTGGAACACCGTTCCAACTGGAACCAATTGTACACCATTCGGGTCCCATTGGAACCAGTTGGGAACTCGATTGGTTCCATTTTTTTTTTGACTGGGTAAGAGTTTGGTCACCGACAAGTCTTGCTCTCGAATTTAATAGAAACTTGCAGTACTCGGTCGTCACCCTGTGGTGCCATTAAGAGCTTCCCTTACCGCAGTAGTTCAAGACTCGTGAAGAGCTAAGCCTCACTGAAGCATTAAAAACAAATTCTTTGGTCTTCCAGTCGACTGTAAATGGGATAGAATTCTTGATGTTGCTGAAATATTTCGGGGCTAATAAATTACTGCGTGTTACAGCGATGCTCCCCAGTAATTTTCGTAACTAGTTTTCAGAGGTATGGCTTTGCGTCATATTAGTACCATTGCTGGCGGACGCCGACAGCAGGTGAACTCTGTTCACTATAAAACTTGCTAGGCGAGTTGGTGACGTTTTTTTTCATACCTGTTTACTATAGTAAGCTGGTTAACTAAGCCGCGATAGTTAACTTTTGTAGGGAAAACGCGATCCCGGTGAGGCATGAAGCCACATCCACGTCATTCGGCGGCGAATCTGTCACGTGACCTCTGTCCGACACGGACTGCTGACGACACGGGACTTGCGAGCCGCAGTGAAGTTGGCTTACGGTCCTGGCTGCATGCGCTCAGCGGCCGAATCGTGTTCCGAAATTCGAAAGGTTGATGGGACTGTTACAACTGACGGTCAAATGTGAGCTTCAAAGTTTTCGGGAGGCAGTGATTAAAGAAATGCCTTCACACTTAACTACAGAGGGCGCTTGCTAGCCTTGCACCATGTAACCGCGAATCGCTATGCGTATCCTCTAGCGATGTTCCTTAGGATAACAGCCATCTTATTTATACTCCTTATACATTTTATTCCAGCTCTACGCAGTTTTCAAGGTAAGAAAAAAAGCCGAGTTGTGTTCGGCAATAATACCCCTACTATCTATTTTGCCTCGTTTTCCTGTAAGCGCTTCTTGTTATGAGGTTTAGATTGTGATGATGCTGGCTATTAGCGCACAAATCAACAAATTTTGAAACTGAAGGAAGCGGATCATAGTTGAGTGAGGAATGGACACTCCACGAACCGCGGGCGTTTGAAGCTACACAGGTATCCAGTTTGGGACGAAGAAGCGCTTGTACTCCGTTATAATCGTTTATTCTGCTACGCTAGTATACAGGGTCTTTCACCTTTCTACTGTAAAATAGTTGACTGAGGAATGGATGCTCCACGAGCTGCGGACGTTTGAAGGTACACAGGTATCCAGTTTGGGACGAAGAAGCGCTTGCACTCCTTCGTTATAACCGTTTATTCTGCTACGCTAGTATGCAGGGTCGCAGAAGTACTTGCTGTTGGGCTAGTTGGTTCATCATAAAGTTGAATGGCGCTCTTTCTGTCTCTGTGTCTTCCTGTGTTCGTTCCCTTGCGCCATTCAACTTTATACAGGGTCTTTCACCTTTGCACTGTAAAATAATCTTGAGTTAGATGACCGCTTTTTTCGGCAAAGCATTGTCAGTGGTGTAGTGCATCAGAATACAAATAAGACGTGCTAACTATATCAGGCCGGTTAACTAATACTGTAGTTAACTTTTAATCATTACTCTTATGCTCGTCATTTATTGAGAAGCTCGTAACCCACTCTAAGTATTACCCACGTCAGTTTTCGGATCTGCGAAAGGGCTATTCTCGTCGTCACTGCAGCGGAGGCAATTTTGGGGCCGCATATAGCCGAATCCGCGCGACCAGAGAGAGCACTAGCCACGCCTACGAGTGCGCGTAACACAGCGGCGCTCCTGTCACGTGCTCTCTGCCCGCTCGCTCCTCCCAGTCGGGCACTGCGAAAGGAGCACGTGACACCTGCGCCGCTGTGTAATGCGCGCTCGTAGGCGTGGCTAGTGCTCTCTCTGGTCGCCATTCGCTCGTGGGCGGCCCCTGAATTCCCAGCGCTGCAGCGGCGACGGAAATGGGATTTTCGAAAATATAAAAACTGGCGTGGTTATTACTTACGGGAGACTACAAGCCTCTCCATAAATAAGGAGCCTAACAGTAATAGCTAAAACTAGTCACTATTAATAAGCCAGCCTTCTATAACCCGTCTTATCTGTATTCTGATGCACTACACCGCTGACAATGCTGTGCCGAAAAGAGCGCTCTTTTAACTCAAAAAGGTCATTTTTAAAAATTGTTGAGATCACCCTGCTGTAGACAGACTTCGCGTCAAAAACAACGTTCCATAGAGCAGCACATCTGTCGGAGGCTAATACTGACACCAGAACGACAAGAAAATTTCCTGTTTTGGTCTCGCTGTATGAAGACCCAACAACTGTGCATACGTTTTTTGGAGTGAAAACGGAATGAAAACAAAATAGTGTTTTTTTTTTTCAGTTCTAGGAAAGCGTTGGTTTATTCAATCGAGGCGCGAAGTGCATTGACTCATTTGCTATTACTGACACCCTATCTGTAAAAGTGGATAAAAACAACGTGAGTACGGAGTACTCAAAATCAGAATAGAGTCCGGCCTTAATAATAATAATAATAATTGGTTTTTGGTGGAAAGGAAATGGCGCAGTATCTGTCTCATATATCGTTGGACACCTGAACCGCGCCGTAAGGGAAGGGATAAAGGAGGGAGTGAAAGAAGAGAGGAACAAATAGGTCCGTAGTGGAGGGCTCCGGAATAATTTCGACCACCTGGGGATCTTTAACGTGCACTGACATCGCACAGCACACGGGCGCCTTAGCGTTTTGCCTCCATAAAAACGCAGCCGCCGCGGTCGGGTTCGAACCCGGGAACTCCGGATCACTAGTCGAGCGCCCTAACCACTGAGCCACCGCGGCGGGTCCCGGCCTTGTACGAAATGGTGTTCAAGGTTTCGAAACTGTATTGGGGACAATGTTAACTGAGTGGACTGTGAAGGCTATACAAAGCTAAAATGACTAATATAGAGCAGCCCTTCAGATGACAATGACCGCCGACGTTTGCTGCCATAAATATTCGTGGAGAACAAAAACGTAAATTGGGGGACGTGTACAGCTAAAGCGTTTCGCGGAACATTCATAACCGCCCAAGATATCCACAAATGTCGGTCGCTTCGCGCAGATTCGAGCAGCTCCTCCAAAGGCACCACCGCCCCGACAGCCGTCACCGACAGCGAGCGCCACACGTCGGCGTCCACCGTCAGCTTCTTCGGGACCGTCTGCGCGCTCCTGTTCTTCGTGCTGCTGGCCGCCTACCTGACGAACGCGCGACGTTTCGGAGCTTCCGACCAGGTCATCGCGTGCCGCACGACGCCGTGCAAGCTGGCCTCGGGCTACCTGTCTACCCTCGTAGACCGCAACGTCGAGCCGTGCGACGACTTCTACCAGCACGTCTGCGGCAAGTGGACCAAGGACAGGGATGGCCTGAGCTTCCTGGGCGATACCTTCCAACGGTACCTGGCCGAACTGCGCCGCCGCCTGGCAACTGCGCAGCTTTCGTCCGTCAGCCCAAAGCTGCGCTTTGTCCTTGGTGTGGGCAAGCGGTTCGTCCAGGAATGCTTCCGCTACATGGAGGAACCGGAGCCCGAAGTCAAGCAGGAAGTAGGTTCGTTGCTGGAGGTCCTAGACGTTATGGCCATACTCAACTCCGAGTCGTCGTTCGACGCGCTGCTGCAGGCGCTGACGCTCTCCTTCACCACGGGCCTCAGCTCCGTCGTCAGCATCCGTCGTAGGCAGACAGAAGGTCGCGTCTACCTCCACATCTTCAACTCGAGGCCATTCCGGGAGGAACTCATGTCAGTAGCAACGGACCGCGCTATTGAGACCTACCTGGAGAAAGTCATCCGAGTTGTGTCCGGCGACAGAGTTCGTGGTGAGGCCGTAGTAAGTTCGTTGCTGTTCCTGGACAACGCCGTGGCTCAGAGGACACACGCGTCTTGGTCTGACGTGGACGTGTGGATGCACGTGGCGGACCTCATCGGGGACCCCGCGTTTCCCGTCGGGCTCTGGGACGTCGCCTTCGGCTCGTTCAAGGCCAACGAACCGGTCCAGGGTCACGACAACGCCGTGCTCTTCACGGGCCTCAACGCGACGCGGCTGGTCACCCGTAAGCTCGAGGACGCTCCGGTCAACGTGACGTCCTGGTACCTGGTCGCCGTCATCTTGTCGCAGGCGCTGCGCTTCGACTTCATCAAGCGCTTTGGCGAAAACTATCCCTACAGGTCCGAACACCTCTGCTTAGACGCGACGATCAGAGCTTTGGAGCCCGACTGGCCTCTGGTCCTGCTTCAGCTGGCTTTCAACGGCGTCGACTTTGCCGGTGCCGAGGCGCTATTCGACAGCGTGCGCCGCGCTGCCATGGTGACACCAGAGTGGCTGGACAACGCTACGGCCAAGATGACTCGCGAGAGGCTCCGCCAGGCCACGCTTACCTCTTTCGCGACGAGTTTCGACAATTCGACGGCAACCGAGGTCAGCTTCGCCTACGCCTCTGGCGCGGCGACGCTCAACCGCAGCTTCTTGGCGTCCTACGTGGTTCTGCACCAACTCGGCCAAGAGGCGAGCATTCGGAACCCTCCGGACGGCTTCAAGGGTGTCCTGTCCTCCGTGGAACTGCGGGGCCGCGTCCTCTACAAGGACTTATACAACACGGTGTTCCTTCCGCTAGTCTACCTCAGGCACCCGATCTTCTACAACTCTTCCGTGGCCTCTTATTACAACTACGGTACCTTGGGCGCCATCCTGTCCAAGGAACTGGCCGAAGCGGTGTCTCCCTTCTCGCCCAGAGGGGACAGCGAGGACTCTGGAGAAGATAGCGGCCGTCCCAGTTGGTGGTCCGAAGCAGCGAGGCGCGAGTTCTCGTACAGAATCAGTTGCTACCGGGCCTTCGATGACCACTTCCACAAGGGACGGCTCCAGGATGTCGACAGAATGTCCGTGGCGTTCCAGCGGAACCTGTTCGCTTGGCTTCGCGCGGCCAAGGTCAGCTACGAGGCCATGAAGGCCGACTTCGGGGCGAACCTTGCAGTGCGGGACCGTCCAGCTCTGTGGAAATCGGCCCAGAAGGTTTTCTTCAGGCGCTTCTGCCTCGTGGCTTGCGGCCTGGACAGGACGGAGCCTCTGAGCGCCAAGGAGCGCTGCCTTTGGCCCCTGCTTAACATGGCCGAGTTCGTTGAGAGCTTCGGCTGCCCTAACAATTCCTTCATGGCTTCGCGGCAGAACTGCCATTTCTTTTAGGCTTCCTATACAACTTGTATCGTAGTTGATGCGAAATGGGAGTAGTTTAGTTTCAAGAGTATGCTCGCTCACATCTTTTTTCGACGCGGCTGCCGAGTGCATTTCCGGAATACATTTGTTCATTTGGCGAGCACTGAAAGTTTACTTTTCAGTCGAGTCGTTAGCACGATCTATTACCACTTCATTGCCAACTACCGAGCGTCATACTACCTTGGCACTCTGCTTCCAGCGAGCATTTTTAGGGGCACCTAGTTAAATGTGAAGGTAACTCAGATCACTTATGTAAGCTACAATAAACGGTGACCTGTGACACTGGTGGGTTGAAGTGCAACTGGCAACTTGGAGCATGTCCGCACTCTATACTACACTGTTAGTGAAATTGTGAACGTTCGCAGACTTTGTTGGTCCAATAGATGAGTGGAGCAGAGGGAGTGCGAGAGTGAGAAAGGTTATTCTTGCTCGTCGTCATGGTCCATATGCTGTTATTGCGAGCAAAGCAAACGCGTTACTGATTGATCCCGACTTTACGAATTTCACGATTTTGCTAACTGATGTCGATACTTAGAAAGCTGGTTTAGAATATTCGCTTTTTCGATTTCATGACCAAAGGCTATGGACTACCAAACCCATGTGTTGGAACCTTTCTCACAAAAAATAGGCGGAGAATCATGTAAAAAAAAACACCTCATGCGCATTTCTTCCAAGAATCTAAACTACGAGATCAGTCTGGCCATTTTTGCGCTGGTATCGGTGCAATGCAGTGGTATTGATCTGCTGCTCGCACACCGGAACCCCGTACTCGCGGAGGGCTACCGTACAGTTCCGAGTAGTCTTGCACACTGCTTTCATTCGAGTGCAGCAAGGTAAAGGTTTAAGGCAGCGTCACTGCTGATAAGCTGCGGCCGATTTTCAGGGAATCGACGCCACGCTGCGGTAGCGCCGCGAACTAGTCTTAGAACGATCGGTGCCGGTTCTGTACTGAGGCGTTTTCTATAGGCTTGCGAAACCCTTAGGCACGGAATACTTGGACGAACAGTACATGTTGTTCCTCGTTCTTTAATTCTCTGTGCGCGGCAGCATTCTCTGCTATATATACTTAGCGGAACAAAACCAGACATTCTTTTTCGCATTCGCTTTATTGCTACGAAATCACTTATTACCCTTTAATCGCCTGCACGACGCAGTTCTGAAAGGAAACGGAGAAAATGGAAGAAATTGTCACATCATGCCCGAAGGAAGGCCCGCTTAGGTTGCGGGTAGATAACAAATGCGCAGTGTTTCTTTTATGTTTTTTATTTCAACACTGCGCCGTGGAAATCTGAAGGGCTACATCCATTTAAGGAACATGTTGATGAAGGTGTTCTAGGCCTAATCGACAAGGGCGAGAGGCAGGGACAATCACAAAGCTAACCACGTATTCTCCCCTGCCCCTATTTTCTGAACCGCCTCCGAATTTCTCCTGCATGTCTCCTCCCTCCGCCAATTGCCCCGAACCCTATACTGATCTGGACCGTTCCCTTTACTCCTGACCCGTTGCCATCAGTTCCCCTTATCCATAACCTTCTCCCCCAATTTGGCGAGATTGGTTAGCCTCGGACCATGTGACAGGCCAGTTGGCTTTGTCATCATCAATACAGAAACGATCGAGCACACACAATAGAAAGAAGACACAACGTACGCGCGTCCTAATACCATGAAAGAAAGCTATTTCTTTATGCAAAAGATAAACTGACGTCACACTGATGAATTCCACTCGTTATTTTACATAATAGTCATCGTGTCAGGGTCCCTGCTTTTAGATTCGAATGTGCATTTGCCGAACTCCTTCGTCAATTTGTGCGACCAACTGGCTCAAGAATCAGCTCTGCGGGTTTTTCACTGCTAGCGTTCTCCGTGTTATATAGTTTAGGGCATCTGTGCACGAACCTGACCTACCTTGAAGCTTTCGGTCTTCCCCTTCGCATTTGAATGCGCCCCCTGGAAATAAGTGGGGTAATTAATTATGTGCAAATTATGCAGGCCAATGATTGGACGGAGGAGCTCCGTCTGACGTGATGAAAACGTTACTATCAAATAACGCTGAATGTTATGCGAAAGAGAAGCGCGGTTCAGAGAACCTATACATGCAAAAAACTTGGAGACACTTAGGCTCCGCCTTGTGGGTATGACGTGATAGCGTTAATGGTCCCTTTGGTGGCCCACCTACGGCCTAGGTCACATGACCTTGTGATGTCATCACAACCTGCCCACCGGATTATGAGCAGACTGCCCACCGTGGCAGGTGGCAGTCGCGAGAGGTTGCTAAGGAAGAGCAACCTTGGTCTCACAAGCTCCACCGATGGCAGCACCTGCATTGCACGGCAGTTACATATGGCTTAACCACTGTACCACAGCGCCATGAATGGTATGAGGACTTTCGGGGATTAATGAGTGAAAATAAAGAATGACTTATTCCGCATATATTTATGGGCATGCAGCTAGGCAGAACCTATGCCACAGAGGAGGATTACTTCCGCAATAGGGATCTCTAATGTTATCGCATTGTACTCTTAAGGGTAGGTTAAGCGTGATGTGCTGGTGAAGGAAAGAACAGCATCCGTGTCTGCGCAATGATACGCAAAGATAACCGCGGGCTGTTGAAAGAATCCGTTAACGCTGTCACGTCATACCTTTAAGGCGGAGCTTTAGTGTTGCCTCAACTTTTTCAGACGTTTTCGGTCGGCGTAGCTCGCAAGCATAAGGTAGAGAAGGCCACCTTTCATTTGCTGCGGTATTTCTGTTACCACAATTGACGTCACATCCTCCCACTAGAAGTCTGTATAGCCAAATATATACCGCTCTTTCGTTCCTCCTTGTTCTGGTAACAAACACTGATCACGCATGCGGATAACGGCCCTGTGTCTGGCGTGCAATGTAAGGTCACTTTAAATTACTGCACGATAATAAACACTGATCACATCTGCACACCCGGCTGCTTCCTGCAGCTCTATACACGGCTGCCGAGAAGTCTCTTAAACTCTAAAAATTATCCAAAAAAAAAAACACACACTATAGGGTGTTCTCTTTTTACGAAATCCCCTTTCTGAGAAAAATATCACCGTAGTCTGACAGCCGTTGTCTTCCTCGATAATTATGGTGCCTTCGATAGAGTACGGCTCGAAACATCATCAGGTACTCTCGAGGAGTATGGCATTTCTGGCCGCCTACATCAATGTACAGCAAGGTAAAAAAACGACGGTCATTAGTGATACGTTTCGTATGAGCTGGTCATACAGCATTCGAAGATACGTATGCTTTATGTACGTTTTTTGCGCATAATTCCCATTTGTGTGTGTTAGTGTGTGTGTGTGTGTTGTGTGTCTGTGCGTGTGTGTGTGTGCGTGTTGTGTGTTGCGTATGTGTGTTTGCGTGTGTGCGCACGCGCCGCGCGCGTGTGTGTGTGCGTGTGTCTGTGTGTGTGTGCGTGCGTGTGCGTGTGTATGTGTGTGTGTGTGCGTGTGTGTGTGTGCGTGCGTGTGCGTGTGTGTGTCTGTGTGTGCGCGTGTGTGTGTGTATGTGCGTGTGTGTGTGTGTGTGTGTGTGCGTGTGTGTGTGTGCGTGTGTGCGTGTGCGTGCGTGCGTGTGCGTGTGTGTGCGTGCGTGTGCGTGTGTGTGTGTGCGTGCGTGTGTGTGCGTGTGTATGTGCGTGTGTGTGCGTGCGTGTGCGTGTGCGTGTGTGCGCGTGTGTGTGTGTGCGTGTGTGTGCGTGCGTGTGTGCGTGTCTCTGTGTGTGTGTATGTGTGTGCGCGCGCGCGCGCGCGTGTGTGTGTGTGTGTGTGTGTGTGTGTGTGTGTGTGTGTGTGTGTGTGTGTGTGTGTGTGTGTGTGTGTGTGTGTGTGTGTGTGTGTGTGTGTGTGTGTGTGTGTGTGTGTGTGTGTGGTTTCCACCAGATTGCTGCGTGATGTGCGGGATGACAAACGATTTCCGTTTGGTATCCTGAGCTTTCCGCGTGTCCGTACAGATTCCTCATGCGAGGAGCACATGCAGTTGTAGGAATTGTCATACGGAATGTGTCGCGGGAAAATCTTGAAGATGACACGACTGACCGCCTTCTTGTCGTGTGCCGTGTGCCGTGCCTCAAGTATCAAATGGACGCGCCCTGCGCTGTTTGACCTTGTTCTAATCGTCCTTTTCAAAGAATTTCCAAGCTCAATTTTATTTTTTTTTCTGTGCGCATTTAATTGGACTTCGAGTGTGGCGCTTCTTCAGGGCGAACAAAGGGCTGTTGTGTACAACATCCATTAAATCTGCATACTTGAACCGTGAAGGTCTCCAGCTTTTACTGAAAAAGCGTGTTATGTAGGCTTTCACACGCAAGATGATGACCTGGAAACTAGTTCATAACCAATAATTCTGGACAAAATCATTTTTGAACAGGAAACCTTTGATAAACGTGATTTTTTTCATATAATGTGAGATTTCACTACATTAATCAATATATCCGCAGTTCATCCGACAACTTTTTTCTATTAACTTTTTCTGTCGTCAAAAGCGTTTCCCATTGGTTTTCTATGGCAGTCTTAACTGTTCGACGCGATCGATGGAAACACTTTAAAAGAAAGGTTTTGCTACATATAAGAAGAATGGACCATTACCTTCAATATTTTTCTGCCAGTATCTTAAAATATTTCAATATTCAAAATTTTTGTCCGAGAATGTTGAACGTGTCACATGATGGCGAAATCATTCCGTTTGTTTTACACTACTCGTTACTAGATGTCGCCCTAGACCGTGGTTTGTTATGGAGGACAGCAGTGTTGACATGAGGACATATGCGATAGCGATGGCCCAAAAAGAAGCTCAGCAAACCACGCGACTCTACAAAACGGCGGGACGAGAAGTAAAAGGACCGCATTGGGACTGAGCTCGCTGTATATCGTACTTCTTCGTGATAGAGCAAAATCGTGACCTAGTTTTCCTTCGAACTTGTACAGAAGCCCTAGTTATAGAAAATACAATGTTTCTTATCAAATATTTGAATAATAATAATAATACTTGGTTTTTTGGGGAAAGGAAATGGCGCAGTATCTGTCTCATATATCGTTGGACACCTGAACCGCGCCGTAAGGGAAGGGATAAAGGAGGGAGTGAAAGAAGAAAGAGGTGCCGTAGTCGAGGGCTCCGGAATAATTTCGACGAGTGCACGTTAATTTCGAGTGCACGTTAAAGATCCCCAGGTGGTCGAAATTATTCCGGAGCCCTCCACTACGGCCCCTCTTCTTCCTTTATTCTTTCACTCCCTCCTATATCCCTTCCCTTACGGCGTGATTCCGGTGTCCAACGATATATGAGACAGATACTGCGCGAATTCAAATTCCTGCTGACAAGAACATGGACCAATCTCTTTTCCAGAATGCCGGCTTGTGGTCGGTTTGGGCGAACGCACTTAACCATACGGCAACCGAGTGTAGCTATGAAAAAGTGTTTCAAGAGAACACTATGAGACTTGCTTAGCTCATCAGCATAAAAGTGAGTTGTTCCAGGGTGGCTGTAGCGCACTGGAGTCTTTAGTGGTGGCGTTTAATATGTGCGCACTCGTCAACCGTGGCTCGTGTGCGATACACAAAACATGTGTGTGCTTTTTCTGGCATGTAAACAGTGGCTTTTACCGGACATATTTCAAAGCTTTTATCCTATAGGGGTACAAGGTACGTGCAAATAAAACATGCACACAGAGTGTGCTTACCGTCGCTTTGATGTAAGCTTCGCACCTGCATTTCACGAGGGTGTCGACCTGCACAAAGGAGAAAGAAGATCTCTGTCAGATCTTTTTGCGGATTCGGCTTCATGCATGCTGTATGCGTCGTGCCAAGGTGGATGACTGAAATAGTCACGCAGAGTGAAGAAAAGCGGATAAGAGAGCGATGGAGATCTGGATTGAGAGAGCATCTAAACAGAACCCCTCTGTTGATGCTGGAACTTTCTTCCTGGTTAAACTCAGTGTTGGCCTCAGACGATTTCTTTTAGGCCATTGCTGGCTTGTTGCTTCTGCAATTTGTTCGTATGCCTGCTGTTAGCCCATAGTTCACTCGTTTACAGTCAGAAGCCAACAGTCACCGAAACTACGAAGAATTGAGGCTGTTTTTTCCAGTATGTGGGGTTCATCAGTGACAGATTAATAGGTGATGATGATTATGGATTTTTATGGCGCAAAGGCATCTAAGGCCAAAGAGCGCCATGACACAAGGTATTTTTCTTTTTCTCAAGGTGGGGTCAAAGACCCGTTTTCCAAGCATTTCACCCTAAATTAGCCGAGCACCAGACCAGGGGAAAGCTTGTACCCATTGTATCACCGGTGGGTACCCGGCGGCACTGGGGATCGAACCCCGCACCTCGCGCATGCGAGGCGGATGCTCAACCACTTGGCCACCGCTGCGGTACGACAGATTAATAGGGTAATTATTTAAAGATAATTGAATAGAAATCAGAATAACGAAAGCGAAATTCGAAGGTCGTAGATTCGGATCTCGCCGGCGCATGTGTTTTTTTCTTCTGCTTTTTAATCAATTACCTTTCAAATAATTATCCTAATTATCTCCCATTGATGAACACATATTAAAAAAAACCATCCCTTATGCTCCTTTGTTCCGTTGACAGTTGGCTTCCGTCATATATGTCATAACGAGCTCCTCTTTTCCCCCTCACTTAATTGTCTATTATAGTCAGGTTATATGAACATATCCTCCCCTCCCGCTCCTGTGACAGCCTCTGGTGAATAGGAATAGGAGGAAATAAATAATAATGAACAAAAAATGCCAAACACGTTAAAGAGCAGCAGCCAGGCAGAAGACAGAAGGAAGGAGGGGAAGAGGAACTGGAAAAGAAAAAGGAACCACTGAAGGGGACGGGAAACTACGAAGGCGAAGACATGGAAATCCAGCGGCTTCCAGGTGGGCGCCAGACGAAAATGGACGCATACAAGCCCACGCATACCATTTAACGATGCAGTGGTTTGGCTGGAAATGTGTACCTACGGTGTCAAAAATCGACGGTGAAAAAGTTGCGGTGTGTACAGTGGGGATTTGACAGTCACGCTGCCACCAGCCGTGCACATATAGCTCATCATGCGAGTGGCCTGTTTATGAAAGACGCTATACAGTACTGAAGGTGACACCCGTGCTTCATTCCCTTTCGAAAGTCGCAGGGACAAGTGCCTTACTAACTTACCTGTTCCTGTTTGAAGCAGGGCAGGTTGATCTTCTTGAGATCCAGCTTCTCGTTCTCCAGGCAGCTGGTGACCGCCCTCATGAACGTCTCAGCATTGCCCTGTCGTATTGTCGCAGCAAAAAAAAAACACTGTTCAGTGTTATCACCGCCACAGTCCTCTGATAGCTTTATTGGTCCAGAAACTTCATCCATTTACTGGAAGACCAGCAGCAATAACAGTTTGGCCAACAGGAAGCGATTCTCTTCCCTTGATGTTTTACATTGAGGGAAGACCAGCTGCAATAACAGTTAGGCCAACAGGAAGCGATTCTCTTCCCTCGATGTTATACATTGAGGGAAGACCAACTGCAATAACAGGCGAACAGGAAGCATTCTCTTCCCTCGATGTTTTACATTGAGGGAAGACCAGCTGCAACAACAGTTAGGCCAACAGGAAGCGATTATCTTCCCTCGATGTTTTATATTGAGGGAAGACCAGCTGCAATAACAGTTAGGCCAACAGGAAGCGATTATCTTCCCTAGACGTTTTACATTAAGGGAAGACCAGCTGCAATAACAGTTAGGCCAACAGGAAGCGATTATCTTCCCTAGACGTTTTACATTAAGGGAAGACCAGCTGCAATAACAGTTAGGCCAACAGGAAGCGATTATCTTCCCTAGACGTTTTACATTAAGGGAAGACCAGCTGCAATAACAGTTAGGCCAACAGGAAGCGATTATCTTCCCTCGATGTTTTATATTGAGGGAAGACCAGCTGCAATAACAGTTAGGCCAACAGGAAGCGATTATCTTCCCTAGACGTTTTACATTAAGGGAAGACCAGCTGCAACAACAGTTAGGCCAACAGGAAGCGATTATCTTCCCTCGATGTTTTATATTGAGGGAAGACCAGCTGCAATAACAGTTAGGCCAACAGGAAGCGATTATCTTCCCTAGACGTTTTACATTAAGGGAAGACCAGCTGCAATAACAGTTAGGCCAACAGGAAGCGATTATCTTCCCTAGACGTTTTACATTAAGGGAAGACCAGCTGCAATAACAGTTAGGCCAACAGGAAGCGATTATCTTCCCTAGACGTTTTACATTAAGGGAAGACCAGCTGCAATAACAGTTAGGCCAACAGGAAGCGATTATCTTCCCTCGATGTTTTATATTGAGGGAAGACCAGCTGCAATAACAGTTAGGCCAACAGGAAGCGATTATCTTCCCTAGACGTTTTACATTAAGGGAAGACCAGCTGCAATAACAGTTAGGCCAACAGGAAGCGATTATCTTCCCTAGACGTTTTACATTAAGGGAAGACCAGCTGCAACAACAGTTAGGCCAACAGGAAGCGATTATCTTCCCTCGATGTTTTATATTGAGGGAAGACCAGCTGCAATAACAGTTAGGCCAACAGGAAGCGATTATCTTCCCTAGACGTTTTACATTAAGGGAAGACCAGCTGCAATAACAGTTAGGCCAACAGGAAGCGATTATCTTCCCTAGACGTTTTACATTAAGGGAAGACCAGCTGCAATAACAGTTAGGCCAACAGGAAGCGATTATCTTCCCTAGACGTTTTACATTAAGGGAAGACCAGCTGCAATAACAGTTAGGCCAACAGGAAGCGATTATCTTCCCTAGACGTTTTACATTAAGGGAAGACCAGCTGCAACAACAGTTAGGCCAACAGGAAGCGATTCTCTTCCCCCGGTATTTTACATTGAGGGAAGACGAGCTGCAAAAAATCAAAACTGCAAAAGGTCAGCTGACTGTCACGCCGTCTTCAGCGTTTAGACGAGCTGCTCAGCCCTGCTCAAACCAAGAGGGCAATGAAGAAAACAAAGTTGCAGGGCGCCATCCTTAGCTAGCGGCCTAGTTCACACGTTTAGCCACTGTCAACCTCCACGCATACCTTCGCGAAATGGCTAGGCGGAACAGGCCGGTTCCGAAGCTAACTTCTGCAACTGCTATGATCAAAGAGCTTAACCAAGAGAAAGTCCCACATGCTGGTGAAATAAAAGAAATAAGTTGTAGAGATTAACTTTCAAGTGTGTTTAGGAAGATAACTGGAGGACTGCTCGCTAGGAGCCCATGTACGGTGCCAGAAACCATTAAGGTAATTTTTGCGGCGTGCCTGCATAATGTGCCACACTAGGTGGTATGGAAGCTTCGCAACGCCATTTTTCAGCTTTCGAGACCCCCGAAGCGCACACGCACACTAGGATAATGCAAAGAAACAGCTAAGCGTTAACGTTTCTGGTGCTGAGGGAACAGGTGCCGTGCAGACAAGACGTCGTAGTTACCTTAGGCCGTAGAAACCTCCGATCGCACGACATTAGGGCTTCACCGACTGCGGAAGAAAGACAATGAAGATGACTAAAGCAATTCAATTCAACAATAACTCCTAGAAATAGTTCCTTCAAGCAATCTTTTCTTATTCGAAGTACCGTTGACTGGAATAGTATGGTTAATTAGATTGTAGCGCAATTTCAACCACACGTTACCGCCGCGAGCGATCTCAGATATGTCCAGATCCCCGTATGTCGTACATCTTCTGTCATATTCGGTAGATTCAGTTTCCTTAATTCTCGAAAACAATATCGTAGTAATTAATGAACAAAAATAAAAGTACGAACATATTTTTTGAGAACATGCGGTGACGGCATAAGCACTTGCCTACTTTTTGGACTGCCTGGGACAGACAGTGACAGATGTTGTAGTTGCACAAGATGTACAAATAATTGTGTTATACTTGTGTTATTGCAAACGCTATTGTGTTACGAAAATAACGGCTCGAGGGCGCCGATACGCCATGGAGTAAAGGAGTAAGAAGACGTAACCCTGGAAGCACAGTACATGGTCAATAGCCACTGGCGCAACTACCATCTGTCCTGATAGCTACTTTGAGCCCGCATATAAATCGCTGAAAACCAAACTCCACGTTCCCTATTGTAGGGCCGCGCGTTGAATCATCTACAGGTGACCATGGGCAAATGAGCACTCTTTCGCGAGTGCAAAGCTTAAGGGCTAGTGGCCTTAATGTGTCAGGGGCGCGATTGCAATCTTCGGTGCGCCAGCTTGGAGCGAGAGCCCAATAAAAATACTGGTTAAGTACTGGCTGTGGCTCAACTCAGCTGAGCCAGGATATACAGAGCGAATGCTCTGTTAAGCATAGTTAGGCACGGATCAGCCTTTGTTCATGTCTATTGTTTCATGACTTCAGCTAGAGCAAATCACGTGGTGCATCACGTGCCACAAGTGCAAGAGGTCGCGTCCAGAGCGGCGGTCGTCGCAGCGGCGGATACGACTGCCAAGCGCAAGAGTGAATCACGTGGCACATCACATGCCACAACTGGCGAGGAGGAGCGGCCGAGCAGCAGCCCGCGCAGCGGCAGACGTGACTGCCCAGCGCGCAGCTGTGGCCACGAAGGTGAAGATCCATGCACCTGCCGCACTTCATTTTGCACATGCATGCGGCGCGCCTCCCGTTAGAGGTCAAATCCAAGAGCCAGATGACCTTCAGGCTCAGCGTGGGAGGAGTAGAGCTTTTGGCTCTAAAAGCGGTACAGCAAGGGGGTGTGGTTAAGCGTCGAGGGACCGTTGATTCGCGGGCTTCCGAAGGGTTTTGATGCGAGTGTCTGCCGCTTTTTTTTTCCGGTAATCCTTGTTGGATATCTGTCGGTTGTACCTCGGGACGATTGCGCTGCCCGATTTCTTATTGGTTCGTAACTCGCAATTGTATGCAAGCGTGCCTCTGGTTATCGCCTCGAACATCAAACTCCCTGTCTTTCCTCCTCCTCATCTTCGAGTGAGTCGGTACTCACTGGCTTGCTCTGTTCTAGAGAACGTGAAGCCTTCATCTCACATTTTCTGGCTCTTCGCCTGCAAAGACGCCCGTGCACTGTGCGATGTGAGTGCACGTTAAAGGTCCCCAGGTGGTCGAATTTATTCCGGAGCCCTCCACTACGGCACCTCTTTCTCCCTTTCTTCTCTCAGTCCCTCCTTTATCCCTTCCCTTATGGCGCGGTTCAGGTATATCCGCCGAGATGTGAGACAGACACTGCGCCATTTCCTGCCCCCAACAACCAATTTTTCAATTTGTTTCTTCGCGCCATTCCAGAACGCTATGTGACGTCATTAACGTCATAGCTGCGGTCCTTCAATCGTTGTCCCATGGATTCGGCTATGTAGTCAGATTGTTTTCTTTTTTTTCTTTACAGGGGAAAGGAAGGGGAAGAGAATCTGAGAGGCGGTCATATGCGGGTCGAGGATTCGTAGAGAGGATATAAAGCTCTGGAAAAGAAGTCGAAGGGCGGGCGCCGCCATTTTAGAAACTTGACTGTGCTAGGGGAACGCGAAAGAGCTGAGGATTCTCTCTCCCTCAGCCCCCCTCTCCCCCGACAAGAAAAGACGGTTGTTCTGAGGATCGTGAAAAGCTGTTGGGAGAGGAAAAGTGGGCGCTGAAAGGGTGTATACACTCTTTCACCACCCCCGCACCTAAGGGTGAAAGGGTGGACCCTCTCATTGTTAGTGTCTCGGATCCTCTTCCTTCTCGCTGCTGTCCAGCGCTGAGCATCGAGAACTGAGACGCAAACCGGGGCCTATGCACTGGGACAGGCGGGTGGGGGCACAGGCTGCGTTGCAGGTTGCGGCAGTGCCTAACACAGATTTGAAACAAGGGGGAAGGTAGGCAATCAGTTTGATACACTGCTCGCAATCGAGTTTGGTTCGTGGATAAAAAAAAATATAGGGGATATTTAAGCTCACCCTTGAGGATATGACGCAATAGCGTTAGTGGCCATATATGTAGAATTGATCATCTTTGTCAAATTTACATTCATAGGTCCTGGGAGTCCTCACGTGACTCCTACCGCAATGGTGCAGCGGTTAGGCGATGCGCCACTGCCGTGCGATGGCAGGTGCTGAACCTGGCGGGGCTTGTGCGGTGCTCTTCCAGACCAACCACTAGCGATAAATCATTAACAGCCACCTGTCAAGGCGGTTAGCTTGCTAACAATCCGGTGGGCAGGTTGTGACGGCGCCACAAGGTAACGTGACATAGGTGGCCCACCTAGGTCGCTTTTCCGGCGGGTGGCCACCCTACGCCACCCTATTTTTCGCTCACAACGTCGCGGAGCCGGATTTTTCGCGTAACGGTGCCTTTAACGCTATCGCTTTAAAAAGAGCATCACTGAAACACAGGTAGAAATGATGCAAGATTTTTTCCCAAAAGGCACTTGACTAGCCTATCGTTTATGCGACCAAATTGTCACCTCCAGTCAGAATAACACGCTCTAGCTGCTCTATTTTCTACAACACTTTGTTTACATTGCATTAAAAGCTGCCAATTATTTCCCAGAGGATAGTCATTTCTGTTTTGTGTTTTTGGTTTGGCGTTCGCGTAATTTCGTCGCTATAATACAAACAAACAGAAAAGCGCCCGTTTTCTTTGCATCTAGGAAGGAAGTCCAAAGACGCCGAATTGGGCGAGGGAATGATGCCTCCTCCGCTTTCGGCCGTTCAAAATGCGTGTGTCGCCGTTAATCACTCCTGAAAAGGATCCGAACGCTTTGGCAGCTGCGCTTGGGAGGCTCAAGAATCGACGTGTAGCGGACGAGCCAGCCTTACTTTTCCTTCTCTTTGTAAAGTTCTCCGGTATATACGCAGACGCATATGACGAAGTGCGCAAAACACACGCTGCACTGACAGCTGAAGCTCGGCTGGCGTATTTCACTCGGTCCCACTGTGAAGGTTCCCACTATATAGCAGGTGCAGCATCCGGTTCTATAGGTTCTTCTTTCAAAAGACGAAGCGCGGTAAGGGGGAGGGGGGGGGGGCTATATACTTCCTGATATGTGCACTTCCTGCCCGATATGCTTCCTATACCTGCACCGACGAGCAAGAGGCGCTCAAACTGTCAGTCTGCCTGCCTTGTCGATTTTTCGTCTTTTCATCTCCAATGCACTTTCGGGGTTCCCTCCACCGATCTTTTGAGGCTTGTGCGTAGTACGTTTCATGAAATTGGAGCGCGTTTCAGATAGTATTAATGAAGGCTGTACATCATCACGAATGTCACGACAAATATCAGCTGAGCGCAGGTAACGGGGTTATATGGAAACGAGTAGCATGTGAGGGGAAGGGAGGATTTTGTAAACTTTTGATTGACTCACTGACGGAACCGCTGATTGATTCATTGGTCTTTAGGGGGCAAAGCAATATTCTAGGTTATTATTCACACCATGAGATGAACTCCGGAATGATTTCGACCACCTGGGGTTCTTTCTGTGTCCCCGCCTCCGGCATCGCCCCGCGACCTTGTACGCGGGAGCCACAAGCCATTGCCACTGAGTCGCCGCTGCAAATTAGGCGAAAATTTTCCCTGACCGCTATTTGATGGTTCCAACGTCATCATCGTCTAACTACATCACTGCTGTGCTTGATTTCCCACTGTTGGGTTGGGGTTGATTTATAATTATCTCTGTCCTGCGCGAGCTCCGGCCACCTTATCTCCGAAGACTTCCTTATAAGAAAGTAGGTATGGGAGTCCAGGTGCATAGGCATTTGAGTGGGTATGTGAGCTTGAAGTGCATATATGCATGGAACGGGTATAAGGGAGAACGGGTACAAAGGCACATAATCTGATTCAGAAGCCTGGATGCGTAGGCACTGGAGTGAGCATTTTAGCGCCGGAGCAAAATAACATGAGCGGAGCACCGGAGCCCATAGGCATGGGAGCGGGTATATGAGAGCTTGGGAGCAGGCTTGGTAGCGGATACGGGAGCCTGGGAATGGAATGGAATGGACTGGATGGATGGATGGATGGATGGATGGATGGATGGATGGATGGATGGATGGATGGATGGATGGATGGATGGATCGAAAGGAACGTCCTTTTTGAAATGGGATGGTGGCTGTTGCCACCATGCTTGGCTGTCTTCACTTCATATTTCCCTAAGCAATACGCCAGACTTAACGATACCACCTACAAATTCGACACTTTTATTTAAATACAATTTTTAATCCAGAACTGCGTCATTTAACGTGACAGCCTCCATCCCAATGGACATTAAAATTTCCATGGACGTCCTTGGGACATTCAGGACGTCTGCAGGACGTCCAAGGTAGTTCCAGTGCCCTCTTCCAGTGTGTGTTTTGGGGCGTTAAACCCAACATATCGTTCAACCCGGTGTGTAAAAGCCACCCTAACCCGACAACTCACCTGAACACAGCCCTGTCGCCCCCATTGGCTCTACCACCAGGGCAAGGAACGTCCAGAGACAAATCCAAATGAACAAAGCGTCGCACCATGACGCCGTCGACCGCGACCGCGGCGACGTCCCGCCGGTCATGCTGGCAGACCGCGCAGGGTCCGTCGGATCTTCGCACGAAAGCCACGACTTCAAAAAACAAGACTGCTCCTCAAATCCACCGGGGACGAAAGCAGGACGTATTCGGGCGCCTCCTGAGAGGCCGCTTGTGACTGGAGAGCTCAAGCTCGGGGACAACTCGCCGTGCGCCGGTTGCTCTCCTTCGACGCGCCTTTTCGAAGACGAAGCAGAGCTGCGCGCAAATGATCGAAGGGAAAGGAGTAAGTGGAATGAGAGAGAGGGAAGGAGGAGGAGGGAAAGAGAAAAGACTTTGGTGAGACGCTTCTGAGAAGGCCGCCGCCGAGCGGCACAGGCGTACGCCGTCTCTCGGCAGTTTATTCGTTCGCATCACGCTATGAATGAAACTTAATTTCTAGCCTGCCCCGCTCTGATGAGAACGGGTGCCAGAGCGGTTGCATGGCGGCTCGGGTGCATTGTGAGAAGATTAGCGGGTGTTCCCGGTAGTCACCTCTTCTGTATAGTCGGTTTTCAAAATAAGGGATAATTTATATAGGCGCGCTGATATTTTTGTTCACCCTGAAAAAAAAGCAAAAAACTAACAACATTTGGGACCTGTACGAATTTTTACTTCGCAGAAAACGATGTCCAGTCTTTTTTATTTTTTTCATAGACCACTCTCTATTTATATGGAAAAAGTACGCAATAACACATGCAGACTACTAGGAATACGGCTAGTATTGCAGCACGAAACATCAATTTTCTACAGGCATGTATGAAATTTTCCGCAAAGCGCTACAGGGGAGGTCAATGGCCGCATCGACACACCAGAATTTGCCAAGTAAGCACTCTAAGTATCGTAAGATTTATTTATTTATTTATTTATTATTAGATACTGCTAATCACATCTGGGATTGTTGCAGGAGGGCATTACAAGGTCAATTACAACTACTGAAAAGAATACGTTAGTTGATAAGCATTTTAAATGAAAAAACAACAAATGGCTAGGGTAAAGCAGAACCACGAGAAGTAACTAATATAGTACAACAAATATCTAGCTTAACTAACAAAGTACAAAGAACAACAAGACGAACATTCGTGAATTTTTATGCGACTACAGCGCAAAAAAACCTTGTCGGAGATGACCCGACGGCGTGCGGGTCATAAAATTCGCTGATTGGTCGACAAGGTGTTGACGTCATGAGACCGTATGGACATGGCCAAGTTGGCATGGACATTGGCAAGTGTCAGTCAGCAGGTGCGCTGGTCCCATGACTTGGCCCAACGTGGTGGCGTGTTAGGCGTCAGTTGGCAGATGCGCTTTGTTGCGTGCAGCCGTGTCTTTAGATAGCTCTGCGTATTCGGTTGGAGAAAGGCCAGAAACGCCGCGTGTGTCTATACCGTAGGAGAATATCCCCGCAAGCGGAGAGGGCGGCAACAGAAGTACGTCACTGAAGGTGCAGCCCATACAAAAATTTATCTAGACAGTTTATAGACTGTCCATAGACTTCTATCTATAGTCTGTAGACTATAGACAAACACTAAAGAATAGTCTATAGGCAATACAAATCCTATAGATAGACAATCTATGGATTTATGGCCATACACGTTTAGTAGACGTTTGTCTATAGACAGTCTATAGACTATGAATAGAGAAAATATATCTATAGGGAGGCAATAGAGTCAATCAGAAGTCTATAGACTGTCTACAGACCATTTTTATAAGAGAGTATGGACTGCTGCACAGTCTCAACGCAGGCGGCCTGAAGCTATGACGGAGGGAGAGAAGCAGGCCTAGCGGACCTCGGACTTTAATGCCATCGTATTCTCAACACATAGTGGAATTCAACGTCCACTGAAGTTTTTTTTTTTTTCAGCGATCAAAACGCACAACAGATTTTTCTATCGTATATCTGTCGCGCGACTTCTGTGTCGTGCGACAAGCGTTCTTGTCGTGCGACATAGCCTCCTGTCTTACCTTCTGTCGCACGACAAAGGAGCCTATAGTGGGTAAACAACCTTGGTTTGGTTTAGGGGGTTTAACGTCCCAAAGCGAGCAATGCTATGAGGGACGTGCCGTAGTGGAGTGCTTCGGAAATTTCGACCACCAGGGGTTCTTTAACGTGCACTGACATCGCACAGTACACGGGCCTCTAGAATTTCGCCTCCATCGAAATGCGACCGCCGCGGCCGGGATCGAACCCGCCTCTTTCGGGCCAGCAGCCGAGCGCCATAACCACTGAGCCACCGCGGCGGCATAAGCAACCTTGAAAAATCTTTCCTTTTCGAGACAACAATTCTGGGCGTTACGCTAGCTTGTCTGCAACTCCCAAACTGCGTTGCCTTTTGCGTCGACAGCAGCGAAGTTTTGATTTACGATGGTCACTCAGTGACTCTTCGGCAACAAAAGGTAACTTGCCTCTATACCGACGCGAGACGGCTCCAGGAAGTTCGTGCTCACAGGACACGCCAGTTTTTCCAGTTTTGTCGCCTAACAGCCATTCTCACTAATACTTTCGAGGAGCATTGTGAGAGTGAAAGCGGCTGTCATGAAAGAAATCTACATTAGAGGCCTCTATTGTCCCCAGCAATAATGGGAGTCTGAAGTGAGTTCCACGGAGCCAAACTGTGCGCAAATTCCTCTTTTCTTGCTCTACAGTCCTTTCATCGTAAAAGTACAGAATGAAAATGAAGTTGTACGACTTCAATTCAACGTCATCGGCGCGCCAAACCATCGCTTCAGGAAGGCCGGCTCCACCTGGAAACTACGTATATTAGTTTCTGTATTATTGATGCTTGTATAGCTACCTGGTGCCACTCGAATTTCGACGAACAGCAGAATAGGGCATCAGTCGTGATGTTGTTGTTGTTGATATCGTCCTCTGTTGGAGTGATGAATAACACTGGTGCGCATAAAAAACTTCAGCTCCTTTTAGACGCTCGCGGGGCGCTGAAATTCGTTTTATGTCAATATTGCATTTTGGTGTTCCATGAAAAATTTTCGCATGCCGCGCGTTGCGGAGTCAGCTCTTCCGCCTTACTATCGCTGAAAAAAACAACAACGCGAAGAATAATAAAGCATTTTGTCAATCTGTGTAGTTCACTTGAACAATGTCCTAGTTACCTTTTTCATTCTGCGCGTACAAAATAAATCCAAATGTATCTACTAGGAATTAATAAAAAATGGCACATACCATCGGATGTAGAAATGTGCGAGTTAGGCAGAACTTGGTTATACACGGTCAGCGTTCCGTATTCAGAAAAAAAAACAAGGAAAAGGGTTAAGTAACGGAAATAACAAAAGCCGAACGCTGGCACGGTTTCTCGATCGCTATGGCATGCGTAATTTTTCTCGTCTCTGCCTTTGTACTATGCATCATTGGGTGGAATGGGATTTTTCGGCAGAGCGCGGCCTGTTTCATTAGCCAAACTGCGCCGTCTCTACTGTGACAGCTGCGGCGAGAGGGAGGGGACTGTTGGGGGAGGGATATAGCGGCGGGGGAAATAAAAGTCACGATGAATGAATAACTTTACTTTCATGCGTGTGTGGCACTCTATTGTACGTGCTTGCTCTATTGCGAATGCACATGTATGTATATAGGTATATATCGGCTCATTTTGAGACGTTCTCGATGCCTGCCCCGTTTTATTCGCCCCGTATTTAACTCGCAACAAAACGTTATTATGTCAATGTGCCTCTCATTACTGCTCATTATTGTGCGGGTGCTGCTCGTCGAGTCTGATGAGTTCAAGAAGGAGAAATGAGAGGAGAGGAGGGCGGGGGGGGGGGCGGCACAAAATAAATTACTGTCGAAAAACACGACAAAGACTTTCTGTCATTACAACAGATTTTCTGTTGTTTTTGCCCATGAACGTGCAGTAACAACAGACAGTTTTGTAGTAACAAACAGAATTTTTGTGTTGTGACTAAAGACAAGCAGTACAGAATTACAGACTACAGAAGACTACTATACAGAAAAAAAGTGCAGTAAAAAAATACTACAACGAAAAATAAATCTGTCGTTGCGACAAAACTTTTTGTCGTGTTTCTGGCATGGTTCGGTCGTCTTTTGTTTCCTGGGATTAGGTGTTCGTATAATGCGGGAAACGCGTTAACTGCACATGAAGACAAAAAAAAAATGGCGCCACTTTTGTGATCGATTTCGAACGGAGACCCTTGAGTGGAAGCTGCAGCCTGACTCCCACCATTCTTGGTGATCATGGTGGAAGCCATTATGGTAACGCCGCTTGGTACCCTGCTCTTTATTTTTTTCTGTACTCATTCGGCAACCGGAATATTTCCAGACGATTGTATTGTTATCTAGGGTTTTTCCCTGGATAGGCGTTCAGCTTCTTTGGTTGAAATGCTGGGAAGATGCGTGTTTATGACGTCAACTCGAGCATGCCAAGAGAGACCAGCCATGGCGCTCACTGCCCTTGCGCCATTAGAACCGAATCATCATCACCATGATTTTTTTCGTGATGGCAGCCATAACCATAGGGCTGAATTACCTCCAAGCAGCA